>NC_061110.1:91900519-91938019 GCF_015104395.2 Macrobrachium nipponense | reverse complement strand
ACGCAGAATCTGAACCGATAACCACAGCAATTGCGCAAAGAAATGATGATAATGATTTTGTTATTTCGCGCCATTGTCATTGTTTTAATAATGACGATAACAGTTCTAGTATGCGCTTATGGTTCAGTGATCTTATTGCGTACGTCGATGTTGCAAGGCATGTTCTAGCTAGCTACTGAGAGAGAGAGAGAGAGAGAGAGAGAGAGAGAGAGAGAGAGAGAGAGAGAGTTCACGTTGCAAATTTTCCTCTAAACTCCAAAGTTTTCTTTGATGTTGATTATATAAAAGAAAACTTCAGTCAATATGACATAAAACAAAGTAAAAAAAAAAAAAACTTTTACAAAACAAACGAAAAATAATTTTTACTAGATATAAAGATGGATGCGTAGGACACTTCATAACAATAATATCGTTGTGAAACTGAAAAACCCGTCACTTTTCTTTGAAAAAAAAAAATTTTTTTTAGTCTCATTGTATGACTAGTTCCTGTCTGTATTCTGTGACAAGGAAATAGTTTGTCATAAATACACTATTAAGTTTCGGTAATGATAGTGATTTATTAAAAAAATCTCATGATCACACGAGTCCCTATAATGGGGAAGAAATCCTCAATGATGTCTTTGTCTTTGTAAAAATATATTAAAAAGTATATGTATATAAATTATATATAAATAAATAATTGTGGAATTCTTCATCATTAGTAGCGATCATGAACTTATAGTTGGTGTCACTTGGTGATCGAATCTATATAGCATGAAAGTGTCTCCGTTTAGACTCTATGAAAAGCTAATTCTGGGTGATAGTTCATAGAAGTTGGAAAAAATTGCTCTTAAATTGTTCTTGACAAGTTCGGAGAGTTCGTAAATTAGTGGAGGGGTAGCTTTTATATATATATATATATATATATATATATATATATATATATATATATGAATAACTTGATCACGAAGTATATAAAACGTGATGCTATGTATAAATAAAGGTTTTTTTTTGCCACGAAGGAAAAAAATGAAAAAGCGAGATAGCCGAGTACTTTCGGTCCTATTCGGACCGAAAGTACTTGGCTATCTCGCTTTTTCATTTTTTTCTTTCTTGGCAAAAAACCTTTATATAATATATATATATATAGATATATATATATATATACCATAATACACATATCTAGTAGCATATATGTTAGTCATATATATATATGTATATATATTAGATATAGAATATATATATATATCTATATATATACTATATATATATATATAGATATATATATATATCTATATATACATATATATATATTATATATATATATATATATATATTACACGTATATATATATATATAAATAATATCTATCTATATATATATATATTTATATATATATAAAGTATATATATATTATAATAAATATATGTATATATATATCATATAAAATATATATATATAATATATATATAATATAATATATATTATAGATATATATATATATATATATATGATACACAACACGTATATATATGAGTATAGAATATATATATCTAGTATACATATATATACATATATATATATATATACATATATATACACGTATATATATAATATATATATATATATATATATATGTAATGAATATATATGTGTGTGTCTGAAAGCAATGGATCCGTATTGGCTTTATAAATATCTAAAAATCCCTTGTTAAAGTATATGGCATACGCGTCAGTTGCACTAAGAAACAATTGTTAGGAGAGGGTGAAAGGAAAGAAGTGAGAAATAGAATATGAACGGAGATACAATAAAAAAGGAATACAAGGGGTCACGGCTAATTTACAGGCTTGCTAAAAAAGTCTTTCTTTTATTCGTGACATTTTCCCTGTCCCGCCGCCATTAATAACCAACTCGTTGGCAACTTGCCAAGGACAATTAAAGCCACTTGGGGTTAATAGTTCGCGTGATTTTCGAAGTCATTAATAGCCCTCCGTCTGTATCTCGTGCAAATGGAATTGTCCTGTGCTTAGAAAATGTTCTCTGCTGCGTGTTTGATAATGGTCCTCCCCCACCAGTTAATTCCATGCAGTGGAAAGTGTCCAGGGTTAATTGATTCCTTTTATAAAGTTCGTAGCTTTCAGTGATTCGATTTTGTAAATATATTTCCTTTCGTTGCATTTTTATTGTATGTATTGTCATACTATTCAATGATTCAATTTTGTCATTTATTTTTTATCGAAGGTTGTTTTACTTGTAATTTATTTATTTGTTTTCTGTAATTTATTAATTTGTTTTCTAGCTACATTCGACAAATGGATCTTTTAAAGAAGAAAGGGTAAAGCGTATTGCCCTGAAGGATCTCACTGATATTCGAGGACATTTTTCAAATATGACCCATTCCAAACTTTTGGTTTTAATTATTAAAGCTCTCGTATGAAGCGTGATGAATCCTTATCTTCATCATTTTTTTTATTTTTATTTCATCATCTTTATCTTTTTTTTATTTCATCATCCTTAACGACTTGACTGATCGAACTAAAACCAAGTTAACAAAAGATAGACATTTATTTTACTTTACACAAAATAAACTTTAAATTCTATGTGAATATCTTGTGTTAAAAACCGACAGATCCTTTAATAAAATGATTTGATGAGGTTGACAGAAAGACTTTTAATCTGCCACTCCATATTGAACCTCTCTCTCCTTGTCCTGTGTCTATAGTCGTCATGTTTCTGACGTGAATGTTTGCAGAGCAAACAATTTCAAGATGACTATGAAGCCTTTTGTTAACTTTCTGGGAAGCGTATTGAAAAAAAAGCCGTTGGGGTTAAGTTATTGACTGTGAAAAGGATAGTTTTTATTTTGTATGTTTATTCTTGGAATTCCAAGTGTTCGGTGTGACACTTGTGGTCAAATTATGAATTCACGCAAAATTTTTTACTCTCTCTCTCTCTCTCTCTCTCTCTCTCTCTCTCTCTCTCTCTCTCTCTCTCTCTCTCTCTCTTCCGAAATTGAGGGTGTTATTATTTTTTTCTTAATTGATTCAATTCGATTTGATGCTTGTAGCCAAAGTGTGAATTCAAGGTAATGCTCTCTCTCTCTCTCTCTCTCTGTGTATGTGTGTGTGTGCGTGTAAAGAATTCTGCAGTAACGTACATAACTGTTCGAGACATTTGTTCTCTTGTCATAATCCTGTTTTGCGTAAAAGTTCGTGTTTATGATTTCATTTTAAAACTCTGAGTTATCGTGAGAATATAACATTAGGTTTACAGTATTCTAGCTACAGCTATTATGCCTCACTCTCTCTCTCGTTCAGTCCATTAGAGCTTTCCTTAATGGACTGTGCTCGACACCCAAATCCACATTACGAAGCTTAAATACATTATAGTGACTTTGTAAGTCCTTGATATTCTGTTCATAACCTTGAACGTGTGATCATAAAAAATTTTAGCTGATTAAATCAGCATCGGCTGTTAACGACAGCTATATCTGGTCAAGTCGATTAGCTCTGCTATAATGACCAGTTCCATATGAGGGCCATTTTCAATACTTCTGCTAAAAGAAGTGCGTGTCAGTCTCTCTCTCTCTCTCTCTCTCTCTCTCTCTCTCTCTCTCGAAGATAATATCTCTTTACTACAGACCTGCTTGTTTTGCTCTTTTGACTGGCCTTAATACCTGGATTTATTAACCTCTCTCTCTCTCTCTCTCTCTCTCTCTCTACACGTTACTATCGCTCTGCCATAATCCTACTCTATTTGCGCTTTTGACTGCCCTTAATACCTGGAGTCTCTCTCTCTCTCTCTCTCTCTCTCTCTCTCTCTCTCTCTCTCTCTCTCTGTCAACGTTTCTATCGTTTTGTGACACTCCGTTTCCTCTTTTGACTGTCCTTAATACCCGGATTTATCAAATCCCCCCCCTTCTCTCTCTCTCTCTCTCTCTCTCTCTCTCTCTCTCTCTCTCTGCGCGTTACTATCGGCCTATCACAACCCTACTCCTTTTTGTTCTCTTGGCTGCCCCAAGTACCTAGATTTTATCAACGTCCCCCACCCCCGTCTCTCTCTCTCTCTCTTCTCTCTCTCTCTCTCTCTCTCTCTCTCTCTCTCTCTCAAAGAGTAGTGTATTGTAGCGTTGGCAACCTCCATACATTCTAGTCTCTTTCTTTCCAGTGTGGAACTATCTAACCACATTTCCGGTCCAAATTCAGTTCTTCAGCAAAATAAATAATGTCTAAACGTAGAGTACACCCAAATAAGCACTCACAAACATATTCTCGCGCGTATAATTCAAACGTCAACAACTGCGAGTACAGGAAACATACGAAATCTGTTGTTATTATTATTATTATTATTATTATTATTATTATTATTATTATTATTATTATTATTATTCAGTAGATGAAACCTCTTCATATGGAACAACCTTACCAAAGGGCTATTGACTAGAAAATCAGGCTTCCCACCAATATGGAGTTCATCAGGAATAAGCAAGAGGAAGTAAAGGGAAATACAGAAAGAAGAGATAACGCTTATTAATTAAGAAAAAATAAATAAAGAGATAGATAGAAATGTATTAAGGTGCAAGAAGAATAGTATTAGTGTAGTAATGCATTACATTCTCGCTTGAACTTCTCAAGGCCCGTAGTGGAGGGGGGGGGGGGGATAGTGCCGTCAGTGCACCTCATGCGTTGCACCGTAGGCATTACTTAAGGTTCTTTTCATCGTGCCTTTGGCCCCTAGCTGCAATCCCTTTGGTTCTTTTACTGTACCTCCTTTTATATTCTCTTCCATCTTACTTTCCATCCTGTCCTAACAATTGCTTTGAGGTTTTCCTCCTGTTACACCTATCAACCCTTTTACCGTCAGCTTCCGTTTCAGCGCTGAATGACCTCATAGGTCCCGGTGCCTGGCCTCAGGCCTAAATTCCATATTGAATTCAATTCAATTCGAACTTCTCAAGTTCCAACTGCTGGGTAAAAGCGTCCGTCGATTCGGACGAATTGTAAGATTTGTTATCGAAATCCGCATTGCGTGTCCGTGAGTTTTTGTGTCTTCTCCTCTCCTTCTCGTTTATATCGACCCATATAATGCGTCTCCTTTCTTTCTTCCTACTTCCTTCTTTCGCTTGAACGACCGGGAGCTTCTACTCTCTACAGCAGCGCTTTACCGTTATTCACCCCCCCTCCCCCCGCTGCTGTGTGCTAAGGTATGTTGATTGCTAAGCATACCTGCACGTTTCGGAGGTAATCACGTATGTTGTTGTAATAAGTAGCATTATGATAAAAAAAATAATAATAGAA
This sequence comes from Macrobrachium nipponense, assembly GCF_015104395.2. NCBI lineage: Eukaryota > Metazoa > Arthropoda > Malacostraca > Decapoda > Palaemonidae > Macrobrachium > Macrobrachium nipponense. The sequence continues at coordinate 91,932,743 of NC_061110.1, read as the reverse complement.
TAATATCAAAAGTTGAAATGAAAATAAAAATTAAAATATATTATAAAATAAAAGTATTAGGAATAAAAATGAAAATACAAATAAAAAAAAGAAAAGAAAAAAATATATATATATATAAAATAAAATTAATAGAAATAAAAATTAAAATAAAAAAATAAAAAGTGATTAAATAATAATAATGAAAAATTAAACCAAAAATGATAAAAATGGAAATAAAACGAATAAAAAATGAAAATAAAAATAATAAATTAGCATTTTTGCTTACTTGGGGAGGAAGCCTACAAACTACTTTGTGTTGTTCTTGTTGGGGGTTAGGAAAGCTCTATGGAAAAGCCTGAAAAGGTCTGAAAAAGGTGTTTCGTGTTGAGTTAAAGATACAGGAATTTTAGGATAGGATATTTATGATTGATTTATTAGGATGAAAATATAAGAAAATAGATAATGTGCATGTTAAACAATACATGTTAAAACAGTGCATGTTAAAATAGATACGCTATAAAATATAGCGTATCCATTTTAATTTTAGTTGGTGAAACAACTTGCTATTTGACCGTAGATATCAAGCACGCGCCCCCGAGTAAGCTGGAGGTTGGATCATGTCTTGTTAGAAATGACAGTACCATTATCTATTACTCTTGACTGTTGTTATGTTGGGTTCGTTGGAATAAGAATGAAGTATTTCTTCATTCAGTTATTAAGCTTACCAATATTCTTCTTATGAACGATTGCAGCAGCACAGTTAGGTTTAAGTGCAAAGAAAAGACGTACTTTAAACAATTTACTTTGTAAAGGTATTGTCTGTTTTCATCCGATGTCATTTCTCATCCTTTTCATGAGGTTTCTAGAACTATAGGTGAATATTCCATGACATATTGTACGATGTACTGTACTGACATTATATATACTAGCAAACATATGTATACAGAAATTATGTATGAAAAGTCGTAAAGTAACACAAGTCTACGGGCGTAACCAGCCTCGTTTCACGAGCAGAACCAGGTCCGTTTCAGGGAATCCCTTCTCACCCCCACCCCCCTTCGAAGGTGGGGAGGAGGTAGGATGAAACCCCATTATAAACCATCTTAGGGGTCCCCACTATAACCCTGCCAAGTTTCATGCACATGGGACCAGTAGTTTGGCCATGATTGAATGACAGACGGACGGACAGACATTACTCCCATTATAGTAAGATATATATATATATATATATATATATATATATATATATATATGGATGTATATATATTGTAGTAAGATATATATATATATATATATATATATATATATATGTATATATATATATTGTGTGTGTGTGTGAGTTTTCTTCAGTTTATCTGTCAGTTTAGTTTCAAGGTTCCTCATAAGTAAGAAAATATAAGTACGAAAAAGTAAAGAATAGAAAAATGAAAACCACGTAGGAAATGCACCACCAAATAAGAATATAGTCCACAAAGAGAGAGAGAGAGAGAGAGAGAGAGAGAGAGAGAGAGAGCGAGAGAGAGAGAGCCGGAAAGCATTCGTATATCTTCAATACCTGTTGCGAGGATACGTCTAATGCACACTACTCAACTGTTACCCTTAAGGAAAAAATACGCAGTGGTAAAAATACGAAGGAAATACATAACGGGATTTGTTCCTATGACTCAGGTGTGAATGGATGTTAAAGTGTGTTGAAGGAGAAAATGATTAAAAATGAGATTGTGATTAGGTTTATTTTATGAAAGACTGGGAACTTGGAAAGCTCTCAGAATTTAACTAGTATTTTGCGTTTGTGATGTAGAAAGAATCTTTAGAAGGAGAGATTTGTCGGAGATGAATAATGGAATTGTCGATTATCGTAATTAGTTATTTATGGAAGGGGGACCACTTTAGAAGTTCCAGATATTAAACTTAGACATAAAAAGATAGAATCTCTCTCTCTCTCTCTCTCTCTCTCTCTCTCTCTCTCTCTCTCTCTCTCTCTCTCTCACATTAATTCTGTCTTTGTTTGAGGACAGATTCGAGACTCAACCAGTTGGATTGGGCGCTGATTAAATTCATATCGTCTAGTGATAACTAGATCAGTGTCAATAAGAATCTTGAATAATTTAGATTTACCCAACGGTGACCAATTCTTTTAGATAATATTTCACTAGTGGGTGACGGTAAAAGTAGACACACGCACACATATATATATGTGTGTATGTGTGTGTGTGTGTATGTAGGTGCAACTAGAATTAATATCATAGGGACAACTCAATACAAACATAGCGCAAAACCTCTCACACGTTTGGGCTCCAATGGAGCATTAGTGCAAACGGCACATACCCGGAATCCTGAGAGATGAGTCAAACACGGAATTAAAGTGATAATAATCCACTGTGAACTAGATTTAGCTCCCAGTTGAAATATGAGCTATTCGTGGAACGGTTTGTAAATCTCGCTGAAATATTGTATACAACTGTGTACAACGTCACAGGTGCGTCTAATGAACCGACTTGGAGGAAATAACTTTGCTTGATTGATGAGATAGAGTATATATTATTAGCCTTTTTATTTATTTATTTATTTATTTATTTATTTAGGAGTGAAGTTTGGTCAATTCCGTCTACCCATGGAAATGTGTGACCATAATCTGGTATTCTCATTAAGTAGCGATATATAAATCATATTCATTTAGTAAAAGATTGTTCTTGATTGTTGTATGGTACAAACATTAATGGACAATAGTTAACGTAATGCTATTGTATATAATAAAGGAGTAAGTATGTGAAATTGCTAATGAACATTTAAGATAATGCATATAAACGTATGCCTGTAGTCTTCAACTATCAACGAAAGATCAGCCTCATTGGAAACTGATTTTCGAATCTATAACGACAAGAAAAAAAAGCTACTTGACTGTCTGCTTGATTTATCTTGCTTCTAAACATACTGGTCGCTATAGAAAGCCGTTGCCACGACAACGCTATGCTCTCTTCGTTGAGTTAAGTATATACAATGGCCCAAAAATTCATCGTTCCAGTGACGTCATAATTTTACATTTTAGGATTAGGTGTTGTTGAGTCCGCATGTTTTAATGTAAAACGGTAATGTCCGTTTGTCGTTTTCTCCAGAAGACGCCACTCTGGTGAGGAAACTGTATATCGAATATATATAATAAGTGAAACGAAACGTGAATACCTTTTCCTTATTCCTGAGAGGCTTGAATGAAGAGAAAAAGAAAGATTATTACAGACTGGTTCAAAGTCTAAGTGAGAAGATAGTCTCTGCAAACAGTGCCATTGACTTCAATACTATATATATATATATATATATATATATATATATATATATATATATACATATATATATATACATATATATATATATATATATATATATATATATATATTTATAGAATCTACTGATGGTCAGTAGATTCTACTTATGTATTTCAGCCTAAAAAAAGCAATAAAAATGATTGCCAACTTGGCTACGATGTTGAGGATTGGTCTATTCCAGCTCAACTAAGTATATATGAAGCGAAAGGTATATGTATATATGAGAGGGAGTAGAGTTTTAATTCTTCTCGTGGTCAGGTGGGCAACGTGACCTCTTTGTGATTATTGGACCTGGGTTCGTTTCCCAGGACCGGACATCACAATTTCTTCTTCAAATTGCTTTGGACTTGGATCTGCAGGCTTTGTAGTGATAAGCGTATCCTAAAAAAAAAGCAAAGAATTCAAGAAGTTAAGAGGGCATTGTGGCTATTACAATTGCATATATATATATATATATATATATATATATATATATATATATATATATATATATATATATATATAAGGTTAATTCTAGTATTTAAGTCTCGTGGGAGCAGTGGGTGGTAGTGCCGTCAGTGCGCCTCATGCAGTGCTCTGCAGGCATTACCCGATGTTCTTTGCACCCCCCCCCCCCTTTCATTTCCTTTAACTGTACCTCCGTTCGTATTATCTTTCCTCCATCGTACTTTCCTGAACCCCACTCGTAACGATTGATTCATAGTGCAACTGTTTTGAGGTTATCCTCCTGTTACACCTTTCAAACCTTTTTCACTGTCAATTTCCGGTATAGTGTTGGATGACCTCATAGGCCCCAGCGCTGTACCTTTGGCCTAAATTCAATATTCTGTTCTATTCTATTCTTACGTTCGCAATGGATATTTCAGATGGCTGCATTATGATGTATCCCGTTCGGTTTTCGTCAATGACGCCAGTTTTATCTGTTTTCTTCGGAAACTCTCGTTAAATAGTAAAAAAAAAAAGGAAACTTGACATATTTATTGAGAAGACTGCAAACTCTTTGTGCAGAAGCGGACCCATTTGACGTTAAAACTGTATTAAAAGTGTGTATTCTCGCATGACAGGCGGAAAAATGATGTTAAGCATATTTAAGTGAGCGAGCGCATACGTGAGTAGGTGTCTCTTCTTGTTCAAATGCACTAAGTCTTGTGTATGACCTATGCTGACGCTTAGAAATATGATAACTGTTTTATTATTCAAATTTGATATTGTCTTATATATGAGTGTACCGACGCATAAATGTTATGGTTGTTGTATTATTCAAATTTGACCTATGTCGACACACAAATGTCGAGTGTAACTTGTGTTTGTTTCAGTCAGTCCTGGAATTATTTAATGTGCCGTATATCATTATTACGACTAAGCTAAGCAGTCGCAGCTGTGAGAAATGTTTTGTATGTTAGGTCAACAACGATGCTATTTGCATAAACATCCGATGCAGAATGACGACCAAGACACCCTTGATATAACCTGACACATCGGTGCCATGACGACCTATCACATTTCATGACCTATAATGTCCTCTCTCCAGGAGGGGGGAAGGGCGGGAAGGTTCCAGGTCGTAACGTTGGAAACTGGAATGCTATTTCGAGTCCCGAATGAGGCCACCAGTAGCAGCCAGCCAGCCAGTCAGTCGGTCAGTCACTTTCCGTCCGGCGAATCGATGGAGAGTTTAGATATTCATAAACAGCGATGGATAATGGCGTTCGGGGTAGTTGCTACTCAAGGGGAACTGTCTTTGTCTGCGACGAAGCCGGCTGTGTCGTGTTTAACCCAGATAGATGTTTATGCATTTACAATTGATCATAATTCATCGCACGTTGATATATATGCATCTACTCAGGGGTGACATTCTTTGTTAGCGACGAAGGCAGTGGAATCCTATTTAATCAGATATATATTTGACAGTTTACTAAACATATCAGTCTTACGTTAATATATGTATACCTACGTACTAAAGGATACCATTCTTTGTTTGACAAGTAATATTGATTCTTACACTGATATACGCATCAGCTCAAGGGTATCAGTGTTTTGAGTTGAAGCCAGCATTTAACCAAATTTAACCGAATGTATTTGTATATTCACAAATAATAATTCATAAGCTGATATATGTATCTGCTGAGGGGTGCCATTCTTTGCCCTGAATATAGCAGAATCATATTAGCAATTTATGTAATTGTACTTTTACAAATAATAATAATAATATACTAATAATAATAATAATAATAATAATAATCATAATCATAATAATAATAATAATAATAATAATAATAATAATAATCATAATAATAATAATAATAATAATAATAATTCATACGTTAATATATGCAACTTTCTAGTTTACGTGACGCTATCAATGTAAACATGGGAAAATGAATTCGTTCGAAACTTCGTGGTATTTGTATTCTCGTTTCTAAGGTATTATTGCTGGTCCTCTGTGCGTTTTACATCGTCGCTTTAAAAAAAAAAACGAGACAGCGTATTTGCATATGCAGCGTACTGAATTGAAATCTGAGCGAACCAGCTTTTAGCGTCTCTGGGGTTATCTGAAATCTCGCAGAGCAGAGCCCGGTAGTTTTATATATATATTATATATATATATATATATATATATATATTATATATATGATATATATATATATATATATATTTATATATTTATACTATATATAAAGATATAACTGTGTTGTGTTTGTTTGTTTCTCTTCACTTCCCGAACTACAAGCCAAACACATGAATAATGCATACCACTAACTTGCCTAATGTCAGTAGGGCTAAACGAGTACCCCAGCATACAGAATGTATATTGTTGAACCACTTCGTGTTCTGTATTCTGTATTCTACCTTAATAGAATTGTATTTATGATGGTATAAAAGAACACACACACACACGTACACAAACACATTATAACGACGTTAATTAACTTTACCTAAAATTAATGGAATTTTTTTTCTCTTTCTGATTGCTCATTTTTCTTATGATTTTCTTATTTTATTCTCTTTGCCTTCGCTCCCTCCCCTTGCCGTCGCATTCAGTGAGCTAAAGATATAATTGCGTGTGGGAGACACATAAATTATGGCAGATAGATTTTACCTGGACGTGGGGGACGTGTTTCTGGCTGTTTTTTATTGCTCTTTTCTGGTTGTCAGTTTGACGATGTCAGGGGATGGGGCGGGAAGGCGGGGGAGGGGGGGGGGGTGGAAATCAAGAGTCGCTGTAATCATTTCGAATTTGACGTCAACAATTTCATTTATATTTCATATTATATGTATGTATATATATGTATATATATATATATATATATTATATATATATGTCTATATATAGTGTATATATGTATATATATATAAATGTACATACATATATATATGCATATATATAATGTATATATGTATATATATCATAAATGTATATACATATATATATATATATATATATATTGTTTGATCTATTAATTTATGGCTGCTTAAATTGGCGTCTCTACATCTGGGTTCCTAGATATTCAATATATATATATATATATATATATATATATATATATATATATACACGCATATACATAGTATACATACGTATAGCTCTGTACCTTTATTTATGTATGCATACATAAATTCCAGATCAAGTTGAAATTGGGATGAAGCATCGCTCTTGCTCATCTCCTCTCCCCCCCCCCCCCCCTTGAGGAGTACCATGATGGCCGCTATTCGATTGGGGGTTTGTCCCGTGGTGTGCTGCCCTCGGTGTTGTGAATTAAAGGGAAAGTGGAGTTTTGTGGCCCTTCCCCACCCCCCCCCCCCCTTTCCCCCCACCATCAGTGATAGACTCGCTCTCGAAACCAGGTTAGGTTGTTGGAGGCTCCTGTATCAGCTCAGCTGAAGCCTGTGGCGTGGGTGTTAAAGCTTCCTTGAGAGAGAGAGAGAGAGAGAGAGAGAGAGAGAGAGAGAGAGCGGGAGAGAAACGTTGATACCTTTATGTTGTTTGAGAGAGAGAGAGAGAGTTGATAAACCTTTCTATTGTTTGAGAGATGAGAGAGAGAGAGAGAGAGAGAGAGAGCGGGTTGAAAAAGTTTGAGAGAAGAGAGAGAGATAGAGATGAGAGCGGGTGATAAACCTTTCTATTGTTTGAGAGAGAGAGAGAGAGAGTAGAGAGGAGAGAGAGAGAGAGAGAGATCCTCACCGAATTCGTGCTCACGTATTCGGTTTTACACATTTTTTCAAAGTGGAAATTAAAAGTCAAGCATCCTTTAATTATATGCTCAGTGCAAACAAAGCTAAGTCGAAAACTTCAGGTATTTTATGCAGATTATACCTTAATGACGTGTGGAGAGTGGACAGTGGAGTAACATCATTCAAACGGGGATTTTTAACAAGATTCAGTCAAATTAATTTTATTTTACCAGGGAGATAAAATGGGCTCCAATTCTCTTTTCCAAAATGATCTGAGGAATACAGAAAAGTTAATAAAGGATTGTCCGTAGGTTTAAAAATGTCATATTTATGACATGTCTGAGAATGTGTGCTTAACAAACCGTGTGAAACACGCACACACGCACAAACGCACATAAAAACACGTACGTTTATAACAGCAGCTTATGTACACACACACACAAACGCACATAAAAACATACATTTATAACAGCGCCTTATGTACACACACACACACACACACCATCCCAAAGCTGCATAGGTAGAACCTTCAACAAGAACAGAGAGGCTCAAGGCCGTGGGCGTCAACATGAGAGAGACTTGCAAGGTTCAAGGCTGTGACTGAGGCTGTGGGCGTCACTGGATCTCTGGCGATGCTGACAAGAACGAGCAACAGGCGCCTTTGGAGAGAGAGAGAGAGAGAGTGTGTTTACGAAAATATGCCAACCATTTCGTCCTGATCAAAGGCCGCTGAATACTCGTGCGAATCAAAAAGATAAGTTTAAAATTAGGGAAGGACGTGACCTTGATAAATGGAGAGAGAGAGAGAGAGAGAGAGAGAGAGAGAGAGAGAGAGAGAGAGAGAGAGAGAGAGTTTATGAAAATATGCCAACCATTTCGTCCTGATCAAAGCTAGGAGAATGGTCGTGCGAATAAAAAAGATAAATTAGGGAAGGAGATGATCCTGTTAAATGGAGAGAGAGAGAGAGAGAGAGAGAGAGAGAGAGAGAGAGAGAGAGAGGTCATAGCATTCGCTAAAATACCCGTCTTCACGAGTGAAGACGCGTTCCACACTCGGGGCAGCGAAAAGGTTTCATTCGCGAGGTTTGGTTTTGGGTGGGGTAGGGGAGGTGGGGGGGGGGGGCTGGGGCGATAGAGATGGTCCTTTTAGTGCAACAAGTAAGATAACAGTGTGGGTACGCGCGCGCGCGGACGAACAAACGCATACACACGCACAAACACATAGAAAGGCGTATTCCTCTTCTGGCAAGTGTTCATGCTTAAAGGGGACCGAGTCAGCCTCTCGCAAGAGGGTTCGGTGCTAAAAATACACAACGGGACTCGAAAGCAAAGATTTCGGGCGTACGGCGGCTGGGCGGGAACTTCTTGTTAACCTGTTCGGCGGTGTTCGGTAACCCGCGTGTTGTTGGCTTTGGAACTATGTCTTTTATGTTATATATATATATATATATATATATATATATATATATATATGTGTGTGTGTGTGTGTGTATGTATGTATGTATACTATATATATATGTATATACTATATATATATGTATATATACATACATATATACATATATATATATATATATATATATATATATATATATATATATATATATATATATATATATATCCCTCTCTCTCTCTCTCTCTCTCTCTCTCTCTCTCCAGGTACATTCGTCCCATACGGTAGATCCACGATAATAAATAAATATATATATATAAATGTATATATATATATATATATATATATATATATATATATATATATATATATATCTAAAATAAGTCATTATTTCAAAGCCAGCTCTCTGGATTACGAAAACAATTGTATTTTTTGTAACTGTCTTTCCTCCATACGGTAAATGTACTATAAAGTTCTATATATACAATATTCGTTATTTCGAGGCTTGCCTTCTGGATTACGAAACCAACTTCTTTAAATTTGTTGTTATTGGAAAATATCGCTAGGAAACCAAGGCCCTTTTTTGCTTACGCCGATACGTTTGTTTACTTTGCTTTTTTTTTTTTTTTTTTTTTTTTTTACCAAGGGACATAGCATCACAAAGTATTCCAAACTAGAGGCAGAAATAAAGGTATCCTAAGTTCTCGCTGGGGCGTTATTGCTGTCAATAACACAGGTTGCTGTTTATTTTGTACGACAGACGTACAAACTCACGACGCTGAACAGTCGTGTTGTGGAGACGGTCAAGGAAGTACGAGGTGTGGCTTGAATCTTGAAGGGATTTTGAAACTTGTCATCTCCAGTCTCCATTTAAAAAGATTCCGCCGCTCAACTTTGCATAATGTTTCTTTCTTTTTGTCTCGCCCTTATTACCTGGGGATCATAGTCTACTTTTTAAGCTTTATGGGCTGCTCTGTGAGCAAGAGTCCGTGCTGGCATAAAGCCAGCTGAATCAAAAACATATTGATAGCCATCAGCTCCGATTATGGAACGTGATTCACACACACACAAACACATGCATATATATATATATGTATATATATATATATATATATATATATATATATATATATATATATATATGTATATATATATATATATATATATTAGTTCCCCATCTCATTGCGTATAAACACTATAGTAGATTATTCACATCAACCATGCATCCGATGTCTAGGCCAGTCGCTTATGACGTTCCTGATTGGCTGTTGATAAGCCAATCACAGGGCTGGAAACCCTCAGTCTCCCGAGAGAGAGTTCACATAGGCAGGATGCGTGTTCCACCTCTCCTGAGGGATACGTCTTTCAAAAGTATCCCTCAGGATAGGTGGAACTTAAATCCTGCCTATGTGAACTCTCGAGAGAGACTGAGAATTTCCAGCCCTGTGATTGGCTTATCATCAACATCCAATCAGGAGCGTCGTAAGGGACTGGCGGAGAAATAAGACTCTACTTATACCTAAGGCGCGTTTGTCCATCATCTGCTTGAGTAAAGAGGAAGGCAGGGCGAGTGAGGAGACAAAGGGAATGTCCACTTTAGAACGCTCTCAGATTTTGTGCATCCGCGAAAGAGGCATCACCACAGTTTGGTAAACTGAGGGAGGAGGCGTCTCTACTTAGTACCTTGGTTTTATCGTCTCCTATGTCAGGGGACTTACGCCATTTCCAGGCACGCTTTTGTCTCTCTCTCTCTCTCTTCTCTCTCTCTCTCTCTCTCTCTCTCATTACCATTAGCTGTTCCGTATATTAACTTTTATCTCGAACATTTCCAGGCTGCTCTCTCTCTCTCTCTCTCTCTCTCTCTCTCTCTCATTACCATAGCTGTTCCCCAAGGTTAAGTTTTATGACGGCTTATTTTAGGCTGCTCTCTCTCTCTCTCTCTCTCTCTCTCTCTCTCTCCGCCCCCAAGCTGCTTATTATATCAACATTCACCTCGTACTGGAACGACTACCAAAAATGAATGATGATCGAAGTCTATTCGTTGAACATTTGTCATTTAAAACTATCCACCCTAAGCCGTCGCGTGTTGCCATGGCAACCGAGTGAGAGATTTCTTCGAAGTCCGTACACTCTCGCGAAGATTTCTTAAAAAGTTTTGGCGAATGTTTGATGTAGTTTTTAATCGTGCTTAAGACTTCCTCGCGTGCCAGGTTTTGTTTATAGAAATGAAACGAAAGCAGTTTTATGAAATTGTGCCTGATTATCTTTGTGCATTGCTTGACTATCCGTGTTTGCAAGTTCACCCATTCGAATTTGCAGTTGGTTTTGAATTTACATGACGTAACTATATTTTTTCTATAAAATTCTAGATCAGAAAAACATTCTTTCAAATCATTTTTGATACTCTAGGCTCAAAAGATGATTGTAATTTCTTCACTCGTTCGTAAAATCAGCGTTCAGGAACGAAGTAAGTTATTATTGGGAATACATTTTCGCTTTAGTGACAAGATGACGAGGAATTTTAACAGGAAAAGAAAATGCGATTTTGACGTAATGCAAGATGTAACATAAGACATAACGCATTACGTAACTCAAGACGTAACGCAAGACGTAACGCAAGAAGTTCACCTAACAGTGAAAAGAGACAGGAGGTATTTTTATTTTTTCGCCAAAATTTTCATTTCGTGCGCCATAAGAAGACAGATAAATAACTATATATCATCTGTATATACCGCCTCTTATTTGTAAGTAAGCATCACCTGAAATCAGAACGCTTTGTAAGTGTACTTTACCGCCTCTTATTTATAAGTAAGCATCACCGGAAGTCAGAACGTTTCTTAAGTGTACTTTACCGCCTGTTATTTGTAAGTAAACACCACCTGAAGTCTGAACGCTTTGTAAGAGTACTTTATCGCCTCTTATTTGTAAGTAAGCACCACCTGAAATCAGAACGCTTTGTAAGTATACTTTATCGCCTCTTATTTGTAAGTAAGCATCACCTGAAGTCAGAACGCTTTGTAAGTGTACTTTATCGCCTCTTATTTATAAGTAAGCATCACCGGAAGTCAGAACACTTCTTAAGTGTACTTTATCGCCTTTTAGCCTTGAGAAAAAGGGCTTCAATCACACGGCCAGAAAGTCTTTTAATTTCGCAGTCTTGCACGTCAATTGATGCAAGACTGTACAAGGCTCATCCGTGACATCTGGGAAGACTTTGAACGATGATGCTCTTCTCAGTGAAAGAGTGGTATAAGACTCGCGCTGATCTTTCTGGAGCGACCACTTACTGCGCTAATGGATGTTCTTTACCGGAATGGATCCGCGAAATTCATAAAGAGGGGGGGGGGGTTAAATTATGCGAATATCTGGGTTACTGTTTTTGCTCCTTGAAAATTATTCCGGCATTGCAGGAACAAATCTATAATTATGTATTGATAGAATATAGAGGGGGGCGGTTTAGTTCCAATAGCGCGCTTCACGCGGTACACTGTAGGCATTACTTAAGGTTCTTTACAGCGTCCCTACAGCCCCTAATTGCAACTCCATCCATTCCTTTTGCTGTACCTCCTTTCATATTCTCTTTCTACCATCTTACTTCCCTCTGACTCTCTCCTAACAATTGTTTTGTAGTGCAACCGCGAAGTTTTGCTCCTGTTACACCTATCAACGTTTTTACTATCAGTTTCCATTTCAGCGCTGAATGACCTCGTAGGTCCCATCGCGTGTCGCGTGACCTTTGACCTAACTTGTGTATTCCAGTTCCAATCTCTAACTGTCTCCACTCAGGACATAAATAAGGAAATGCCGAGTTCTTTCGGCGAGTGATTTCCGTGATGGGTATAATTCCTTACTCATCAGAAATTCTTCCTTACTTATCAGAGCTTAGAATAAGACTGTCGCATTGCGAACCACTTCCCGGAAGGGGTTTGGCGTAAGGGTAATAAAATAACGGCAGGCAGTAACCTGAAAATGATTCGTGTGATCTTGGTACCAGTCGGCTTTGCTATTGCTAAAACTTTTTTTTTTTTTTGTGATTCCTACGTAATCAGCTATTGATCAGAAGTAAATGATGTTTATGTAGTAATTGTTATGTCCTCGTAAAAGGCGAATTGACAGACTTTACTATGACAGAACGAGAAGCATAGCGTAATTAGTTTCCCAAGGTTCCGCATTATGTGCCACGCTTTCTCTCTCTCTCTCTCTCTCTCTCTCTCTCTCTCTCTCTCTCTCCTCTCTCTTTTCCTTAGTGGCCTACATACCGCCAAAACACGCAGGGCGTAGCGGGTTCTGGATGAGAGAGAGAGAGAGAGAGAGAGAGAGAGAGAGAGAGAGAGAGAGAGAGAATGATTTTCTGTGAATTCACGGTTTTGCCACAAACGTCAAATCAGATACTTGGAATTCGCAATAAGGAAAATATGAGAGAGAGAGAGAGAGAGAGAGGATTGATTTTATGTGAATTCACAATTTGGCCACAAGCTTCAAATCAGATACTCAATAAAGAAAATATTCGAGAGAGAGAGAGAGAGAGAGAGAGAGAGAGAGATTATTTTATGTGAATTCACAATTTGGCCACAAGTTTCAAATCATACTCAATAAGAAAAATATTCGAGAGAGAGAGAGAGAGAGAGAGAGAGAGAGAGAGAGTCAACGCGGAAGTGACGTCGCCATGACTTTAAAGACATTGAAGACAAAAATCTGTAGCAATATGAACGGTTTGTCGGCCATTGCTTACGTAACTGGTTCATAAACAACAAAAGTTTTTTTTTTTTTTTTTTTTTTTTTTGTCACGATGTCTCGATCTTGCTTCTTTCTGTTCGTAGTGACCCTTTGTTGCGTGACTGACCTCACGCAACTTCCGTATTAGCATTTCTTCCCCCCACCCCCCCCCCCCCCCCCCCAACCCCCAATTAAGACTTTATGTCTTTTTGGGGGATGATTCTTTAACAGGCGAAGATAAACAGTTTGATCTATTTGCTTTCATTGTATGTAGTGGGTGTGTTAATTGGTCTTGTGTAGGAGTCATAAAAAGTTTTGCTATATATATGTATATATACATATGTGTATATATATATAGATATATATATATATATATATATATATATTTCATATATATGTTTGTGTGTATATCTGTTTATACAGTATATATGTATCTTAAGTTATGTATATATATGTGTGTGTGTATATATATATATATATATATATATATATATATATATATATATATATATATATATATATAGGATGTATGCATGTATGTCACCATATCTTAAGAGAGTTTCACGAATGAAAATATAACAGTTGCATATGCTCTCTCTCTCTCTCTCTCTCTCTCTCTCTCTCTCTCTCTCTCTCTCTCTCTCTCTCTCTCTCTCAGGTTCACGAATAACCATATAACAATTGCTTATTCTCTCTCTCTCTCTCTCGCTCTCTCTCTCTCTCTCTCTCTCTCTCTGTCTCAGTGGCTGTAGTTGAAGTCCCAACCAGGTCACGTCCGTTCTAAATTAACTCCCGTATCTTCAACTGAATGAGATCACCGCTGAACTTGACGAAATAACGGGATCGCGTCACATTCCTTGTCATCCTGTTATAGTAACCTTCAGAAATCTGAGATGCTATTGAACGTACAGGTCAGCGCTATCGGTATTCCCGTCTTTATTTGATAATAATCGTAGATATGACAGGTGTGAATTTATTGACAGCAGATATGACATATATGAATTTATTGTCAGACTGAAGGAATCGTGATTCTCTTCACTTCCGGGGGTCAGATTCCTAGAATCACAAGCGTTGGCTTTCGAAGTATTGCTCATTGAAAGTTTTTTTTTCCACTTTGCAAAGGCCTTATTCAGATTCTTGTCAAATTTCGTTTAAAGATTGGTGCAGTTCGAATGAAAAGATGAAAAATAAGTTTAATTGTTGTCTTGTCCTTATAGTTTTGAACACGTGCACAATATGTATAATTATATATATATACATATATATATATAATATTATATCTATATATATATATATATATATATATATATATATATATATATATATATATATATATCCACAAGTAAAAGGATAGTAAGGAAGGCAAGGAACTAAAAGAGAAAGAGAAGCACCTCACGATTTGGTCAATTTCTTTACAGTCAACAAGACGACAGGATAATAAGTTGAAAACCCCCCCCCTCACCCCACCCCCCATTGACAGATTTGGTTTTAAAGAAATCGTGTGAGTGAATCATTAGATTGTGATGGAGATATTTATTTTTTATTTTTTTCTATGTTGATAAACCCCATGGATATACTGAGAGAAAAGGAAAAATTCGAGTCCCCTCAGGGCATGGGAAAAAAGGGGGCCGTGGGGGGGGGGGGGCTGGGGTAGGGGTCTAATAAACGTCCTTTATTTACAGGTGTGTCCTCCCCCAGGGATGTTATAAAAGTTTCCCCCCTTTCGCTGAATCAGCCCTTATCCTTTATTATCACTGCGTATATCAGTATCTCTCTCTCTCTCTCTCTCTCTCTCTCTCTCTCTCTCGAACGTAAAATGCATTTAGCGATGTTATGATCTTGTGCAAATTCGCATTTATCGTCGTCATAAGCAGAGGACGCTGCAATGAATTAGCCAGTTAGGATTCATAAAAAGCCCCTTCCCCCATGATGATTGGCGGCATTCCCTTCCTCTGCCGATGGCTCCTTAAGGACCCTTCTTTCCACTACCTCTCCTCCCTCCATTTTCCCTTTCGTTTCGTGGTCTTCCATCTTTCCTCCTTTCCAACGTTCCCGAATTGTCTAATCCGTTCATCACCCTAAACACCAGACTGTCATTATCATTTGGGAAATACTCAAATGAATTGATTTCGTCCCAGTTTTATTCCATTCAGTTAACGTAACGAGAACGGAAGCGAATTTTCTCAATCAATTCAAGTGGTATGATTGATTAGTTACAAGAAGTCGAACGTATCAAGTTCTGGGAAATTGACAACAGCTTACTTCAAAGTTCATTTTGAGAGAACAGACTCCTTCAAAGTTTATTTTGAAGCAAATGACGGAACTTGCTTTTGTGAGGATATTATTTTTATTGTTTTTGTGACAGTTGCTAAAGATTGCTACTTCATGGCGTAATTCACTCACTTTTATTCATTGTATTTATAGTTTATTTAATCCTGCAGTTTGTGGTATCATGGGCTTTCAGGCTTCATAGATCTATTTAATCATATTTCTGTCAGATCTCTCTCTCTCTCTCTCTCTCTCTCTCTCTCCTCTCTCTCTCTCTCTCAAGCCTACAAAGGTGACATTCTGTCAGCAGTATGGATTAGGAAAATATAGGCAAGACTTAAAGACTTATTTACCCAAAGGTACTAAATCTAAAACATGAAAGGCAGAAACATTTGATCTTCCACAGTAAACTAATATTTCTGTACAATCACAACCGCCCTGTAATCGCGTATTGATTGATTGAAGGATAAACAACAAGTCGGGTTGAAAACAGGTCAGATGGAGACGATGCCTTTCTTTATTGAGGGTCTCGCATGCAGGTCAGCGACCCGGATATTAGTAATTAGGAAAAATCGTGTGGCTAAAGACGTCTGCAGTGAGGTCATTACGCCATTACGATTGCAGGCACCGTGTGTGCTTTGGGCAGCAGGAAAAAAAAAAAGAGAGACTATATCACTGGATTCTGTCCAGTCATTTTTTTAAATATCGAAATATTCTATTTATTATTTTTACTATGTATATATATATATATATATATATATATATATATATATATATATATATATATATATGTAAAACTCAAACTTCCTTTGATGATATTCGAGAATATAAAAAGGTTTAAATACGACAGAAACTTCATTTAACTGATTTCCATAAACACACACACACACACACACACACACACACACACACATATATATATATTATATATATAATATATATATATATATATATATATATATATATATATATATATATATTACTGGTAATCTTTTTAGGCACGACGATATTGTAATTCAGTTGTATTCCACATAGGAAAATGAAAATGGTATGTCTCAGAAAATGCCCAGCAGTTATATATATATATATATATATATATATATATATATATATATATATATATATATGTATGTATGTATATATATATATATATATATATATATATATATATATATATATATTACTGGTAATCTTCTTAGGCACAAAGATATAGTAATTCAGTTGTATTCCACATTGGAAAATGAAAATGGTATGTCTCAGAAAATGCCCAACAGTTTCGTCCTCCAATGGACAAAAAGTAATCTGTCAAAAATATGACAGGTAGATCTATGGAAATCTGAACAGCACAAACAGCTGGACTGCATTCCTTCCAGGTATCAAACCTGTCCTAATGAATCATTCATTAGCGCAGTCTCCAGCACGCACTTGCGGCTTATAATGTAGGATTCATGATTCGCCCGTCAGGGATTCCGAAGGAACCACTAGATGTCTCTGGGGATCGTTTTGGAAAGTATCCTTAATTTGTAAGAGTTTAGGAATTAGTCTTACTCTCTTTTGTGCGTAAAAACTCGTTTATCGTCTTTTAAAAACACACCGTCAAGCTGGTAGGCAAGTACATAATTTGTTCTGTAAAAGTGATGAATTATTATATGGTTGCGGGAATTTATCTTTGATCGTTGAAACTTTACACATGCTTTTATTATTTTTCTGTAAATAAAGCTTTTGAGATGGCTATTTGTCTGTCCTTCCATACTTTTTCAGTTCGCCCTCAGATCTTCAAAACTACTGAGGCTAGAGGGCTGCAAATTGGTATGTAGATCATCCACCCTCCAGTCATCAAACATACCAAATTGCAGCTCTCTATCCTCAGTAGGTTTTGTTTTTATTTAATGTTAAAGTTAGCCATCATTGTGATTCTGGCAACGATATAGGCCACAACCTGGTTGGGGTTAAAGTTTCATGGACCGCTGTTCATACAGCATTATACCGAGACCTGCAAAATATAGATCTGTACCCTGTACAGAAAACTCAATTGCGCCGAAGAAACTTCGGCGTATTTTTTTACTTGTTCTTTTTGTTCTTAATGTGTTTCTTTTAAGATAACTGAATGCAAACCACAAATAAATTCAGTTTTTTTTTTCATGCAAACCACAAATACAGTTTTTTAATGCAAACCACAAATAAATTCAGTTTTTTTTTTCATGCAAACCACAAATACAGTTTTTTAATGCAAACCACAAATAAATTCATTTTTGTTTAATGCAAACCACAAATAAATTCAGTTTTTTTTAATGCAAACCACAAATAAATTCAGTTTTTTAATGCAAACCACAAACAATAAATTCAGTAATGCCACAAATAAATTCAGTTTTTTAATGCAAACACATAAATAAACAGTTTTTTTTTAATGCAAACCACAAATAAATTCAGTTTTTTAATGCAAACCACAAATAAATTCAGTTTTTTTAATGCAAACCACAAATAAATTCAGTTTTTTTAATGCAAACCACAAATAAATTCAGTTTTTTAATGCAAACCACAAATAAATTCAGTTTTTTTAATGCAAACCACAAATAAATTCATGTAATGCAAACCACAAATAAATTCAGTTTTTTAATGCATACCACAAATAAAGAATTTTCAGTTTTTGTTAATTGCAAACTTAGAAATAAACAATAACCACAAATGAAAGTTAAAGTTTTCCAGTTTTTAAATGCAAACACAAAATAAAATTCCGTTTTTTAATGCAAACCACAAATAAATTCAGTTTTTTTTTTAAATGCAAACCCACAAATTAAAACATTCAGTTTTTTTTGGTTAATGCAAAACAACCCCAACAAAATAAATTCAGTTTTTTTTGTTTTTAATGCAAAACCACAAAATAAATGTCAGTTTTTTTAATGAAACCAAACCAAATAAATAAATTCAAGTTTTTTTTTTGTAATGCAAACCACCAAATAAATTCAGTTTTTTTTTTAATGCAAAATCACTAATAAAGGTTCAGTTTTTTTAAATGCAAATTCACTAATTAAATTCGTTTGTTTTTTAATTGCCAAAACCCCAACAAATAAATTTCAGTTTTTTTTCTTAATGCAAAAAACCACAAATAAATAAATTCAGTTTTTTTTAATTGTCAAATCACTAATAAACATTTCCAGTTTTTTTTGTTTAAATGCAAAACCACAAACAATAAATTCAGTTTTTTTTGGAATGCAAACCACAAACTAATTCAGTTTTTTTTTTAATGCAAATCACTAATAAAAATTCAGTTTTTTTGTTTTAAAAATGCAAAAACCACAAATAAATTCAGGTTTTTTTAATGCAAAACCACAAACATGAAAAGTTTTTTTGGGGAAAAGGGGGGGAGGGAAATGCAAACTAACAAATAACAGTTGTTTTTTAATGCAAACCACAAACAATAAATTCAGTTTTTTTTTTTCTAATGCAAATCACTAACATAAATTTCAGTTTTTTTTAATGCAAAACCCAAATAAATTCAAATTGTTTTCAGTTTTTTTTTAATGCAAACCACAAACATTGAAAAGTTTTTTTTTTAAATGCAAACCAACTTTACAAATACAGTGTTTTTTAATGCAAACCACAAATTAAATTTCAGTTTTTTTAATGCAAACCACAAACCAAATAAAATTCCAGTTTTTTTTTAATGCAAAAACCACAAATAAATTCTTCAGTTTTTTTTAATGCAAACAATCACTAATTAAAAATTTCAGTTTTTTAATGGCAAATCACTAATAAATTCAGTTTTTTTCTTTTTTCAATGCAAACCACAAATGAAATTCAGGTTTTTTTTTTGTTTTTTTAAAATGCAAAACCACAAATAAAATTCAAAGTTTAGTTTTTTTTTAATGCCAAATCACTAATAAATTCCAGTTTTTTTTAATGCAAAACCACAAAAAATAAATTCAGCTTTTTTTTAATGCAAAAACCACAAATAAATTCAGTTTTTTTTTTTTAATGCAAATCAAAAAAAAAAAAAAAAAAAAAAAAAAAAAAAAAAAAAAAAAAAAAAAAAAAAAACTAAAAAATAAAAAAAAAAAAAATTCTTTTTTTTAATTGCCAAACCACAAATAAATTCAGTGTTTTTTAAAAAAAATTGCAAACCACAAACATGGAAAGTTTTTTTAAATTGCAAAAACTACGAAATAAATTCCAGTTGTTTTTTAAATGCAAACCCCCAATAAATTCATTTTTTTTTATGCAAAATCACTAATAATTCAGTTTTTTTTTAAATGCAAAACCTACAAAATAAATTCAGTTTTTTTGTTTTTGCCAATGCCCAAACAAAAAATTGAAAAAAGTTTTTTTTTAATGCAAACTTACAACTATAATTCATTGTTTTTTTAATGCAAAACCACCCAAACAAATAAATTCCAGTTTTTGTTTTTTTTAATTGCAAAAATCCACTAAATAAATTGAAAAGTTTTTTTAAATGCAAACTCAAAAATAAACAGTCAGTTTTTTTTTATGCAAAATTTTCCAAACCACATAAATTGCAGTTTTTTTAATGCAAACCTAAAACATACAAATGTTTTTAATGCAAACCATTCAGTTTTTTTAATGCAAACCACAAATAAATAAATTTTTTTCAGGTTTTTTTTTAAATAAATTGAAACAAACCACAAACATGAAAAGTTTTTTTAAATGCAAACTACAAATACAGTGTTTTTAATGCAAACACAAATGAGTTCATTTTTTTAATACAAATCACAAATGAATTCAGTGTGAAACATGGACCACAAGCAAAGGATACCAAATGACCTGAGGTTTGCAATTTGTAAATCATAAAAATTTTTCACAGTGGGAGAAGTAGACCGCTGGCAAACTATAAATAATACCAATAAAAACATGAATTATTGTTTGCCCTACTGTCGTAAATCTTTTGAGTGAACGTTCGGTTAAAAGTTACCAGATTAATGTCGTAACTTTTTGCTTCGTTGTCATTTCTTGCAGAGTTATCAGTTTCTCTCTTTCTTTTTCAGGTATGAGTGCGCTGCCTACAGTATTCAGTTACTAAGGTAATTTATTTATAAAATTTAAAAAATCACTTCGAAGGACATCAGTTTTTAAGGAAATACTTCCTTTATGCATTTTTCCACTTCTCAATCGAGAGTTTGGAAACCCAACTTAGCCTTAAGTATGAGATCGTTGTCTGCGCCATTCGGTTAATAAGGTAGTTTAGTCTGTCAGTTGATTCCTTATTTGTGAAGTTCACTGAGATGGAAATAAGCTTTTAGGAGGGAATCCTTCCTTTACACTTATTTTTCCACCCTCGAATCCCCCCCCCCACCTCCCAGCCCCGAAAGCAACGTATAGGACGAGATTTCTGGGCGTCGTTTTATTATAAATATTGCTCGTTTTGGATTCGCTCTATTGCTCGCCCAATTCGGCCTGCATGCGAATGCTCTCTCTCTCTCTCTCTCTCTCTCTCTCTCGGCTCTCTCTCTTCTCTCTCTCTCCAACCGCTTGCCTTCACACGCACATCATTCATGGCGGGTCGGTGTTTGTACGTCGGCGTTGATGCGCGCGCGCGAACCTTTGCATGCAAATGGATGCGTTTGCGACTGAGGAAGGAGTATCCTTGCCTGGTGATGGAAGTGTCTGGAGGAGGAGGAGGAGGAGGAGGAGGAGGAGGACGGCTGGTCTCTTTTGCTAGACTGAATGAAACGCGGTAATCGGAGTTGGAGAAAAAAAAAACAAAAAAAAAAACGAAAGAGAGAGAGAATGTATCCGTTGCCATTCAGAGTTACCCCGGGCAGCGCTGGATTGGTCAGCTAGTAATAATAATGATACTACTGCTGCTACTACTACTACTGCTACTACTACTACTACTATTATTATTATTATTATTATTATTATTATTATTATTATTATTATTATTATTATTATATTATTATTTTAAGAAATATGGTATCTGTTGAAAAGTAAAAATCGTAATTATCTTGAAGCTGTTTTACTAATAATAATAATAATTACAGTAGTAATAATAATCATAATAATCATAATAATATTATTATTATTATTATTATTATTATTATTATTATTATTATTATGACAATCAACATCAGAAATATCATTTTAAAAACGCTGGGACCAAATCCAATCTAATCAAACGCCATTCATTCATTATTAGGGTTCACTGACAAAACTCATCACGCCATTCTTTTTTTTATTCTCCTCTGTTTTCTGTCGCTTAAATTCAACGACAGAAATCCATCAAGGAAATAATTAGATTCTCTATTAAATCAGACGTCTGGACGACTCGGTAAAGAACGCGTAAGGAAGAAACATTGGAGATAAGAGTATTAGGAACCGGAGCAAGTAAGAATGTATGTGCAAGAATGAAGACCGTTCTTTTATATGTATGTATTATGTATTTATGTATGTATGTATGTATGTATATTTGTGCGTGCATGTGTGAAACAATTAAGTATATAAATATGTATAGAGAATTTCATTTGTAGTACATACGTGTCTATATACTACTATATATATATATATATATTATATATATATATATATATATATATATATATATATATATATATATTATTTTGCTATCCGCCCAGAAAGAGAGAGAGAGAGAGAGAGAGAGAGAGAGAGTTTGTGGATGGGACGAGCTGGCGTCCTGATCTGGTATGTAAATCAGCCCAATAGTGTCGTTAATAATGAATCAGCGGCTCCCAAAGGATTCGCTAGTTAAGAGTAGTGGGTCCCAAATTCGAAGCCTTTGTGGGGTCTCACAGCCTTTAATTATCCTGCGGGATAGCCAGGGAGGAACCTTAGAAAACAAATTAGATAACCTTATAACAGTAATGAAGATTCCTATTGAAAATTAGGCCATCTTTAGCCATCGTAATTGAATTGTCGTACGCGAATATGTCATTGGAGTAATTAAGGTTCTCTCAGTTCTGGGGTCTCCTAGGTAGAAGCTTAGATTAAATTAACCCTAGTTTTCCTTAGTATACCACTATGAAAGATGTATGGATACAGTTAAATGTTTCTTCAAGCTGTGAGCATTTAACATGATATTAAAACAATGTTGTCTAGGGTCATATATATATATATATATATATATATATATATCTATATACACATGTATATATATATCTATCTATCTATCATTCTATCATATATTATATATATATATATATATATATATATATATACTGTATATATCTATATCTATCATTATCTATCTATATATATATATATATATATATGTATATTTATTGATATGTATATATTAGATGGTATGCTATTGAATTTTATGTATATATAATCTTAGGGTACACTGGTTTTTTTATGATGTTAAATACTCACTGCATAAAGTAACATTTAACTGCATCGCCATTCACATATAAATGTATATATATAGATATATATATATATATATATATATATATATATATATATATATATAATATTTAATTTCAACTTCCACTTTGAAATTTACGATGGCATGTATTTTTTCTTTTTTTCACGGTTTTACCTTGTGTTCTTCAATGGCTTGAAAATGAAGCTGGAGCTTGAAACGTTGCAATATATATTACTATATATATATAATTATATATATCTATATAAATATTATATATATATTAAAAATTAAAATAAATTAAAATATATATATATATATATAGATATATATATATATAACAGCAGATAAATTTATTTAGAGACAGCATTGTGAAGCAGCGGTATGAGAGCAACATAGAATTATAGCTTTTGTAGAGGTGGATGGAAATAATAATACTTTTTGTACATTTTTCAAGACATCATTGTACACTCCCCTTATTCCTTCAGCTGTAATCATTTCGGTTGAAGACAGGGACTGTGCATGTCCTCGGTGAAAGGAGAGGAAGTAGTATCATAATCTCAGGCTGCCTTAGAGCTTAATGGAATACGGCGTCCAGTGAATGCAGAAACGCTAATGGAACGTCGTGTCTGCCTCTTTGGAGTGAACAGATCGTGATTTATCTGGTGCTAACGTTTGTGGGTTACGTATATACATCTTCGTGGATCAAAATAGCAGACTTTTGTTGCCAAGAAAGGTCAAAGGTCAAGCTTGCGCCTTCTTCTTCTTCTCCTTCTTCTTCTTCAACATTAGGTGGGTCGGAGAATAAGATTGTTGTTAGATTCTCAGGTTGCTTGATAGTCTTACAAACCGTTCCGTTATTCGATCTTTATTCTGTATAGGAATAATTATTCTAGAGGAAAACAGACTCATTCATTTTCCAGCTCATAGAAAAACTGACAATTAATGCTCTCATCTACTCAAGAATTCTAACAGGAATTTTTCAAATAATAAGGGATCTAGGTCACGCCCAAATGACATGCCACATGCTTCAGAAACTGGAATTTTTTTCATCTAATCATTAAAAATTAATTCTCCAGCCTATATAAAAAGAATTCACAGTAATTGCCTTTAGCTACTCAAGAATTTGAACAGGAATTTATCAGATAAGGCATCTAAGTCCTCAACCCCCATTTGACATTCCACATGCTTGAGAAACTGGAAACATTTTTTATCTCATTAAAATTTAAGTTTGTGAAGGATATGACCATTTGCTAAACGAAGAAAATGTTAGGTTAGGTTAGTGTTGGTCAAGATCAGCCCACAGCCTCAACAATTTATCTTACCAAATTCATGCAAATGTTGATTTGTGTTACGTGATTTTTAAGGCTATGCAGGTTTTATTCCTAACTCAAAGTTGCGTCGAAAATAAGCTTTTACCGCCCAGTTTTACACTGCATGAAATCCTCAGTATTTGAAGCGTCAGTATCATCGAAATCTCAAGACAGTTTTTGTTTCATTTAGCGTCTTGAAGGATGAAGTCGAACCAAGCTTCCGGTTTTGGGAATTCCAAAATTAAAAGTACATTCGAATCCGAGCTTTTGATATTTCAGATCAAAATAAAAACAGCATTTTCTGCAGCTTGAAAGTTTAAAAGGAAAAATATTCAAAATAAAAACAGCGTTGTCTGCAGCTTGAAAGATTAAAAGGAAAAATATTGAGTGGAAAATTAACATTCGGGAACAAGTTCACTTTGGTCCCGGCAACTTTGTCTATAAGTCTATAAGTCTAGAAGTGATTACTCTTAAATTATATGCTATGAAAAAAAATCCTTACCGCTAAGTCCAAGTCCTGAATAGTATTGATTTTTTTGGACTCAGTCTTTAGCTGGCATGTTCACCTACCTTTAAAAAAATGCTCATTCCAGAATGTTACGCAACGTTTTCCAGTAAGAGATTATCCGATGCAGTTTTTATATCTTTCTTTCTTTCATATTTTTTTTGTTTTGTTTCGACTCCCGCCTTTAGATTCCTTTCCTTCAGGATATTTTGCAACAACTTCATTCAGCGCGACGCCCATTGATCTTTCCTGCAACCTCTCTCTCTCTCTCTCTCTCTCTCTCTCTCTCTCTCTCTCTCTCTCTCTCGAGTTATTCATTCTGCTCAGTTCGTCTCCTTCTTTTGTCTTCTCCTCCTCCTCCGCCAGTTCCTGCTGTTCCATTCCGTTTCGCCCTTTTTTTTTTTTTTTTTCCTTTTTTATTCCGGGTCCTTTGTCCCACGTCAAATGCTACGGGGGTCTGGCTGGCGTGGAAGGCAAAAGGTATCATCATCTTTCGGATGTAAATTCTTTGCTTTTGCTGCCGGAGTTGCATTGGATGGAGAGGCTCGGCCGGGCTACGATTTTGGACCAGACGAAAGTGAAGTGTAGGATTTTGAAGGTTCATAACAACAAGACCAGTTATAATAATAATGAAGATAAAGGCAGAAATGTAGGACTGAAAGGAATCGGAGTGTATTCTTCAACAACGTGCTGTGTAACACAATTGACAATAGTGTGTTGGTTTATTATTATTATTATTATTATTATTATTATTATTATTATTATTATTCCAAGAAAACTCATAATCACACGAGTTTGATTTTTTATTTAAATAACAAAAGAAAACTGGCATACTATTGTGGATATGTTTTTCCATTATTGTTTTGTTGTTGCTGTTGTTGTTATTGTTTAAATATACTGCCGCAACATCCGAGTTGATTCTGGAGGTGAGAGTTTTCTCTATCTTTCTTATGACAGCTTTCTCTTGGCAACCAAGAGAAAGTTGTCATAAGAGAGATACATAAATCTCTCTACGGAATCGAATCAACTAGACTGATACGGCAATATCTTGCAACAGTGTCCATTCAAAGAGAGTCTTTCTCTACTAGTATATTATTATTATTGATTATTATTATTAGATTATTATTATTATTATTATTATTATTATTATTATTAAGATGATGGCAGCATCAGTGGAATTGATTTTATAAATGGTCTTTTCAATTCTTCTTATTATTCTCTTATCATCAGGGCTGATATTTGCTAATAGCTGGCCGATGTTCATACTCTGGTTAGGGAAATGTCTTCTAAAAATACTTATCAATAAATTAGTATTTTTATAAGACATTTCCTTAATCAAGATATGAACATCGACCAGCTATTAGCAAATATCAGCCTTGATGAGAAGAGAATAATAAGAAGAATTGAAAAGACCATTTATAAAATCAATTCCACTGATGCTGTCATCCTCTTTAACAAAACATGTTTGAGAGAGGGTCTCCTACCTTCATATATTATTTTTTTTTTCTCTCTCTCTCTATCACAGTCCTCCAATTTGACTGGGTGGTATTTACAGTGTGGGGTTCCGGGTTGCATCCTGCCTCCTTAGGAGTCCATCACTTTTCTTACTATGTGTGCCGTTTTTAGGATCACACTCTTCTGCATGAGTCCTGGAGCTACTTCAGCCTCTAGTTTTTCTAGATTCCTTTTCAGGGATCTTTGGATCGTGCCTAGTGCTCCTATGATTATGGATACGATTTCCTCTGGCATATCCCATATCCTTCTTATTTCTATTTTCAGATCTTGATACTTATCCATTTTTTCCTCTCTAAGAGCATCAAGGAAATAGATACCCTAATCCAGACTGTAAGGATTGTATCTGGGGACATCAGGATGGAGTTTGGAATAGAAAAATGCGCCTTAGTCAACATACAAAAAGGCAAAGTAACGAGACCTGAAGGGATAAAGCTACCAGATGGGAGCAACATCAAACACATAGATGAGACAGGATACAAATACCTGGGAATAATGGAAGGAGGGGATATAAAACACCAAGAGATGAAGGACACGATCAGGAAAGAATATATGCAGAGACTCAAGGCGATACTCAAGTCAAAACTCAACGCCGGAAATATGATAAAAGCCATAAACACATGGGCAGTGCCAGTAATCAGATACAGCGCAGGAATAGTGGAATGGACGAAGGCAGAACTCCGCAGCATATATCAGAAAACCAGGAAACATATGACAATACACAAAGCACTACACCCAAGAGCAAATACGGACTGACTATACATAACACGAAAGGAAGGAGGGAGAGGACTACTAAGTATAGAGGACAGCGTCAACATCGAGAACAGAGCACTGGGGCAATATCTGAAAACCAGTGAAGACGAGTGGCTAAAGAGTGCGTGGGAAGAAGGACTAATAAAAGTAGACGAAGACCCAGAAATATACAGAGACAGGAGAATGACAGACAGAACAGAGGACTGGCACAACAAACCAATGCACGGACAATACATGAGACAGACTAAAGAACTAGCCAGCGATGACACATGGCAATGGCTACAGAGGGGAGAGCTAAAGAAGGAAACTGAAGGAATGATAACAGCGGCACAAGATCAGGCCCTAAGAACCAGATATGTTCAAAGAACGATAGACGGAAATAACATCTCTCCCATATGTAGGAAGTGCAATACCAAAAATGAAACCATAAACCACATAGCAAGCGAATGCCCGGCACTTGCACAGAACCAGTACAAAAAGAGGCATGATTCAGTGGCAAAAGCCCTCCACTGGAGCCTGTGCAAGAAACATCAGCTACCTTGCAGTAATAAGTGGTACGAGCACCAACCTGAGGGAGTGATAGAAAACGATCAGGCAAAGATCCTCTGGGACTATGGTATCAGACGGATAGGGTGATACGTGCAAACAGACCAGACATGACGTTGATTGACAAAGTCAAGAAGGAAGTATCACTCATTGATGTCGCAATACCATGGGACACCAGAGTTGAAGAGAAAGGTTATTATTATTATTATTATTATTATTTTGGTCTATCACAGTCCTCCTTTTCGACTGGTTAGTTTTTATAGTGGGGGGGGGGGGGGTCCGGGTTGCATCCTGCCTCCTTAGGAGTCCATCACTTTTCTCACTGTATGCTGTTTCTAGGATCACGCTCTTCTGCATGAGTCCTGGAGCTACTTCAGCCTCTAGTTTTTCTGTATTCCTTTTCAGGGATCTTGGGATCGTGCCTATATTATTATTATTATTATTATTATTATTATTATTATTATTATTATTAGGCCAACCAGTCGAAAAAAGTAATATCGGATTGTGCAGGTTCATAAAAACCACATGAGCTGTAATAATGATAGGAATTATATCAGAATTCGAGGAGCGAGCAGCTTCATAAACTACGTATTCAACCACCAAAGACCTCGTAACTTCTCCATTTAATCTCACTGTTGGATGCCCTAACTACTGTAAAGTTAATATGCGTAGAGAAAGTTAGTTTCTTCGCATATTTCCATTCTGGTTTAATGTTGACAGTCATGAGCGTACCTAGAAGTGAGGAAATCTAGTAGTTAAAGCATCTTTGTTGTCTTAATATAATCGTAATAATAATACTGGAATTTCTTGTCAAGTCTTGATAACTGCGCACAAACATTGAATGAAAATGTCATTTTCTCAACGAATAATTTTTGTCTTTTTTTTTCTCGTTAGGAAAAAGATTGGAAAATAATATACAAATATTCTCGTACGCAGTCTGAGTCATTTCGTCCTTGTTGCTTACCACCTAGTTACTTTGGTATAAAAAAAAAATTAGTTTATTCGTGACCCATGTATAAAAAAATGGTGCAAGCTTTCACGTTTATTTGATTTTTTTTTTATCTTTTTTCCCTAAAAGAGGAGTATGCACTTTTGTGCGGCCGACCTGAATGCAGTAGTAGTTCGCTCCTACATATATAATCTAGTGGTCACTTGTTACCAGATACGTATGCACGTAGTTATAAGAATCACATTGCCACCCTCTTAACTTCCTGAATTCTTCACACCTTTTGGATAAGCTTGTCACTATAAAGCTTTGGATCCAGATGCAAGAATATGAAGGAATTCTGACGTCCGTTGCAGGATTCGAACCCGCACCCGGAGTAACAGAACGAGGTCGCGTTACCGACCTGACCACGAAAACCTCATGTTTTGACTTGACGCTTTGTATGGTGCCTTTCGCCGGAACCTAGAGCTATAGTAGAAGCAGAAGTAACAGCAGGAACTGAAGTAAAAGCAGCAACTAAAAAGCAGTAGCAGGAGAAGTAACAGCAGCAGAAAAGCAGCAACATAAGAAGTAACAGCAACCAAAAATCAGTAGCAGGAGAAGTAATAACAGCAACTAAAAGCCAGTAGCGGGAGAAGTAACAGCAACAGAAAAACTTGCAACAAAAACAACAGAGGAAACAGAACTTGCAACAATAGCAACAGAGGAAACAGAACTTGCAACAAAACAGCAACAGAGGAAACAGAACTTGCAACAACAGCAACAGAGGAAACAGAACTTGCAACAACAGCAACAGAGGAAACAGAAGTAACAGCAAAAACAGCATTTGCATCAGCGGCTGTTGGGAAAAGGAAAACATTGCCCACCCCATAATCGTCCTTAATGAACTTCTCTGTTCTTCCATCTTCCTCTTCCTCTTAATTAATAATAATAATCTATTTATCCAACTCTTCCCCGAAAGATAATAACCAGATTAACAAACATGGGTCGCCAGGGACTCACCCTCGCGCTCTCTCTCTCTCTCTCTCTGAAGCAGCAACAGAAGCAGATGTCTGCTGACTAATTGAAGCAGATGTCTGCTAACTGATGGAGGAGCAGCGAAGGAACAGATGTCCCGTATCACCTCATATGACCCAGATGACTCTCGGGCAGGAATCGGGATTTCCCTCCCCCCTCGCGGCTCTCTCTTCTCCGAATTAAGCCCTTCATATGCAAAGCCTTTTTGATAATTTCCTCTAGAAAGACTGAAAGTTTATATTTGATGCAAAATGAGTTCGGTGTTTTGGTTCAGAATCGATAGGAGTGTGTGTGTGTGTGTGTATATATATATATATATATATATATATATATATATATATATATATATATATATATATATATATTATATGGCTGGTAAAAATGTTCTGTTACAACAGAATTCCATCTAATAAAAGGAGGCCATAAAAACGCCAAAATATAGAAAGTAAGGTCTATATTTCAGAGAGGACCATAGCAGTCACTGAAAATATTAGTACTACTTTCCTATATGGTGGCGTTTTTTATGGGCTCCTTGTATGAATGTGTGTGTATATATATATATAGTATATATATATATATATATATACTATATTATATATATATATGTGTGTGTGTGTGTGTGTTCCATTACTTTCTGTTATTTTATTTCCCATTACCTTCTGTTACGCCTTTCAAATAAACACCATATTATTTGCAAACCTGAATTCTAAGTCAATGGTCCCCTGTGGGCTTATTCCAAATGAATAGGGTTCGTCTTCTCAATATTAATAATGAAAAAAACTATAGTAGATGCACATCAACCGTGCATTTGATGTCTAGGCCCGTCCATTACGACGCTCCTGATTGGCTGTTGATAAGCCAATGACAGGGTTGGAAACTCTCAGTCTCTCGAGAGAGTTCACATAGGCAGGATGCATGTTCCACCTCTCCTTAAAGACGTATCCCTCAGGAGAGATGGAACATACATCCTACCTATATGAACTGTCGAGAGAGACTGAGCGTTTCCAGCCCTGTGACTGGCTTATCAACAGCCAATCAGACGCTCCTGATTGGCTGTTGATAAGCCAATGACAGGTCTGGAAACTCTCAAGTCTCTGTCGAGAGTTCACATAGGTAGGATGCATGTTCCACCTCTCCTGCAAGACGTATCCCTCAGGAGAGGTATAAAAGAAAGACTGAGAGTTTCTAGCCCTGTCATTGGCTTATCAGCAGCCAATCAGGAGCGTCGTAAGGGACTGGCCTAGACATCAAATGCACGGTTGATGTGAATCTACTATAGTAATGCCTATATAGCACCACGTGAGGTGCACTGACGGCACTAACCATTCCCCACACCCCCTACATCTCCTTCCCCCCCCAAAAAAAAAAACTATGGGGACGAGCTCCCCCCACCCCCCCAACAGGAAAATGAAACGAAGGCGTGAAAGTTTAACAAAACGACCGAGAAGCCGTTTAGGACGAACTGTTTGCCCGCCGTAAGTGGAGGCTTCAAAAGAATTGAAGGGTGGGGGTTGGGGGGTGGTATGAAGGGAGGGGGAGAGGGAAAGTGTGAAGATAAACAGCCGTGGTATAAACGAAAGAGCAGATGGGATCCCAGTGTTTAGAGAAGAGGGGTTTGGTCGCTCGGAAAGAACGTGTAATCGAAAAAGTATTTCCCCCCCAGGGGGGCGTGGAGGGGGAGGGGAGGGGCGGGGGAGGGGGGGGCCAGAGATCAAGTAAGAGTTGGATACGTGGAGTGGAAGCGGAGTGGATTGGAAGAACTTTAAATATGCAGTGTGTTAGGGAGCTCCGATGTAATTGCTTCGAGTGGATGACGTTGAGTTTTCTGCAAAAGAGGACTCTTGCATTTCTCGTTTTTTTTTTCCTACCTCTGTTAGGAGAGAACACACATGGCTGAAATACAAACACACACACACACATATATATGATTTATATATATATATATATATATTATATATATATATATATATATATATATATATATATATACAAAATGCGTATAAGTGTAATCAAGCAGTGTTCTATGAGGGTTGAAAGGGCCATAAAACCTTGCAAATTTGATATATATATATATATATATATATATATATATATATATATATATATATATATATTATTTATATATATGTGTGTGTGTGTTTGTATTTCAGCCATGTGTGTTCTCTCCTAACAGAGGTAGGAAAAAAAAAACGAGAAATGCAAGAGTCCTCTTTTGCAGAAAACTCAACGTCATCCACTCGAAGCAATTACATCGGAGCTCCCTAACACACTGCATATTTAAGTTCTTCCAATCCACTCCGCTTCCACTCCACGTATCCAACTCTTACTTGATCTCTGGCCCCCCTACCCCTCCACCTCCCCCTCCACGCCCCCCTGGGGGGGGGGGAAATACATTTTCGATTACACGTTCTTTCCGAGCGACCAAACCCCTCTTCTCTAAACACTGGGAT
>NC_061110.1:91863019-91895519 GCF_015104395.2 Macrobrachium nipponense | reverse complement strand
TAGAAAAAAATAGGAATCAAGGGGGAACCGCAATATATGGGAAAGACAAAAAACAAGGAAAAATATATGAGAAATATAGTAACTCAGAATGTGAACTAATAGCGGTAGAATTTGAATCTGAAAAATTGATGAACATAGTAATATATAGACCTCCTAATACTAAAGAGTTTGACTTAATAATTGAAAAATTGGATGATATATGTAGAAATCACAAGGACTGGACTATTCTCCTATCTGGTGACTTCAACTTTCCTTTCGTAGAATGGAAAGAACGAATAGGAGATTGTGGTTGTACTTAACATATAAAAAAGAGAGTAATAGTAGTGCAGAAGATAAGAGGCAATTTGAAAAGCTATTAGATATGCTACTAGAATACAACATTCCAACAAATTAATCACCTGCCAACAAGAAAGGAAAATACTTTAGACCTAGTATTTGTGAACGAGATGAATTATGTTAAAGAAATAATAGTTTATAATGCGAATATTTCAGACCATAATGTCATAGAATTAACAGTTCATTCCAAAGCAAGTGAAAATAGAGATAAGCAAGAAATGAAAAAGTGGGAAGGATATGGAAAAATACAACTTCTACAGTAAAAATATAAAAATGGTCAGAAATTAAATGAAGAATTAAACAAAGATTGGGATAACATTTTCGTAAGTGATGACATAAGGGTAAATACGGAGATATTATATAAAATATTGGAGAAAATAGTGGAAAAATATATACCGAAGAAGAAAAGTAAACATCATTCATGCATACCAATAGACAGAAGGATCTTGTTCCAGAAAATCAGAAAGTGGAAAAAAGGTCTTGCAAAAGAAAAAAATGCATGGAAAGTTATAGAACTAAAAAGTAAGATAGAAAATGCAGAACAAAAGATTATACAATCAAAAGAAAATGAAAAACGGGACTTGGAAGAAAAAACCCTATTAAATATCAAGCAAAACCCCAAGCTATTATACTCATATGCGAAGAAGATGAATAAAAGAAGAATAGAAATAGGCCCTCTGAGAATTGAAGGGAAGATTAACGAATGAAAAAAAGGAAATTTTTTGCAACATATGGCAGAACGATATAATAGAGAATTCACCCCTAGAATAGATAATGAAGATAATGATATAGAAGTAAGGGATGAAAATAGTGAATATTTAGCTGACATAGATATTAATGAAGCTGATATTGTGCAGGCTATTAATGAAATTAAAAATGGAGCTGCTGCAGGGCCTGATGGAATTCCTGCTATTTTGTTAAAGAAAGTAGTTCATTCTATCGCAAAGCCAATTGCAATATTATTAAGACAAAGTGTAGATACAGGCAAGATGTATGATGAGCACAAATTAGCATATATTACCCCTACTTTCAAAAGTGGATCAAGACTAGAGGCAAGTAATTATAGGCCTGTGAGTCTAACATCACATATTATGAAAGTGTATGAAAGGGTAATGAAGAAAAATATTATGAAACATTTAATAAAAAATAATTTGTTTAATAAAGGACAACATGGTTTCGTACCCGGAAAAAGTACACAAACCCAACTGTTAGTCCACCGTGAGAACATATTCAAAAATATGAAAAGCGGAAATGAAACAGATGTGGTTTATTTAGACTTTGCAAAAGCTTTTGATAAAGTAGACCATAATATATTAGCGAAGAAAATTAGAAAACACAATATCGTGGATAAAGTAGGAAGATGGTTAAAAAAATTTTTACACAACAGAAAACAGATAGTTATTGCAAACGACGAGAAATCGGATGAAGTCAAGGTAATATCCGGTGTGCCGCAAGGTACGGTGTTAGCTGCAATACTGTTTGTTATTATGATTGAAGACATAGACAATAATGTGAAGGATTCGGTAGTGAGTAGTTTCGCAGATGACACAAGAATAAGTAGAGAAATTACTTGTGATGAAGATAGGAACGCTCTACAAAGAGACCTTAACAAAGTATATGATTGGGCAGAGGTAAATAGGATGGTATTTAACTCTGATAAATTTGAATCAATAAATTATGGAGACAGAGAAAGAAAGCTATATGCATATAAGGGACCTAATAATGAGACCATCACAAATAAGGAAGCAGTTAAAGACCTTGGTGTGATGATGAATAGGAACATGTTATGCAATGATCAAATAGCAACTCTGTTGGCAAAATGTAAAGCAAAAATGGGAATGTTGTTACGGCACTTCAAAACAAGAAAAGCTGAACACATGATTATGCTTTATAAAACATATGTTCGTAGTCCACTTGAATATTGCAATATGATATGGTACCCACACTATCAAAAGGATATTGCACAAATAGAGAGTGTACAAAGGTCCTTTACAGCTAGAATAGAAGAAGTTAAGGACCTAGACTACTGGGAAAGACTACAATTCTTAAAATTATATAGTCTAGAAAGGAGAAGAGAACGCTACATGATAATTCAGGCATGGAAACAGATAGAAGGAATAGCAGAAAATATCATGGAACTAAAAATATCAGAAAGAGCAACGCAGAGGTAGATTAATAGTGCCCAAAACTATACCAGGAAAAATAAGGAAAGCACACAGGACATTAATCCACTACGCACCAGCATCGATAATGCAGCGTCTATTCAATGTGTTGCCAGCTCATCTGAGGAATATATCAGGAGTGAGCGTAGATGTGTTTAAGAATAAGCTCGACAAATATCTAAACTGCATCCCAGACCATCCAAGATTGGAAGATGCAAAATATACCGGAAGATGTACTAGCAACTCTCTGGTAGACATTAGAGGTGCCTCACACTGAGGGACCTGGGGCAACCCGAACAAGATGTAAGGTCTGTAAGGTAAGGTAAGGTAAGGTCTCTCTCTCTCTCTCTCTCTCTCTCTCTCTCTCTATATATATATATATTATATATCTATATAATATATAAATATATATTAAATAGAGAGAGAGAGAGAGAGAGAGAGAGAGAGAGAGAGAGAGAGAGAGAGAGTCACAACAAAACAGGAAGATAGACAGATACTCGTAGACAGACATGTTGATAAACAAATCTCTTAGGCCTAACTACTAAGTTATTACGATAAAACACCATGTGTGTGTGTGTGTGTGTGTATGAGAGAGAGAGAGAGAGAGAGAGAGAGAGAGAGAGAGAGAGAGAGAATCTCGTACCTAGGACTGAGCCAATCAATAGAAACACGTTGTAGGTGTTCAAAGTGGGAGAGGGCCAGGGAGAGGAGGAAATTCGGGGATGGGGTGGGGACCAAAACAAAATGGATTCCATTGAATGGAAACAACAAAGAATTTAGGACCAAAAAAAAAAAAAAAAAAAAAAAAAAGGAAAAAAAGGAAAGGCAAAAATCAATTTTAGGAAATGAAAGATGCTCTTGTGAATTGTTCGTCCGCCAGCAGACGAAATATTTTGTGACTGCAAATGTATGCATGTGTATACATAGATAGTGTATATATATATATATATATATATATATATATATATATATATATATATATATATATATATATTATATATATATATATAGATTGTCTCACTTGTCTGTGGCCAAGGTTGTGGAAGGTGTTCGTAGCTTTCGATGCAGAATTCACAGATAAATAACAAAATAGAAATAATGCTTACAGACCGCTGAAAATAATCTAGATGACTCAAAAGTGTCAGTAGGGTTACAATATTGAAATGTACTGAAGAAATATCCGCTATTTCCAACGTAAACATAGTGGCATTCAGGTTGAAAAGAATTTCTACATTATCTTTTTAAGAGGAAATGTAAAGCATAAATCACAAGACATTTCTGTTTTGGGGTTCCTGAAGTCTCTTAACCTTATGGAGCGCCTCAGTGGCGTGGTCGGTATGGTCTTGGCCTGCCACCTCGGGCATTCCATTGAGGGTGAGAGATGTGTATTTCTGGTGATAAAAGTTCACTCTCGACGTGGTTCGGAAGTCACGTCAAGCCGTTGGTCCCGTTGCTGAATAACCACTGGTTCCATGCAACGGAAAAACACCATACAAACAAACAAACAAACAAAACTTAACCATCTGTTTTTTGTCATTCCAGCAATTAATACCGGCACAGGTATCTCCATATAAATATTTTTCTATCATAACTCAATTTTTTGAAAGAGAATTCCTCTCACAGATAAGAAATGAAAAAAAAATCAAAATATGAACTCACTGGTTCCAGAAACGCTATGCTACATTTTTATCCGCTGTCTCGTTACATTTATTTTTCTATTTTTTTCCCAGTAACATTCTAACCTAAATTGCTCTGTAAGCCTGTTATTCACAGATATTCTGCAGTTTTTTGAAATTCGATGCATTTTGTTCGTTTACTTTCTGTCCTTTTATGTTAGCCATTTGTTCTTTTTCGTGTGCAATTTTTCGTGGATTTTAAGCATATGAAGATATATATGTGTGTATATATACACACGCACATACCTACACACACACACACACACAACACAACCACCACACTCATAGCCAACCCGCCTCCCCACCATCCCCAGCAGCCTAGCGTGGGCAACCCGACTCCCCATCATCCCCGCATCTCGGCGGAGAAAATTGCAGATTCATACACAAAATGAATAATTATGATGAAGGAAGATCAAATATTTTGGAAAAGTTGGATTTTTTAATGTTAGAATCTCTGGAAATGAAGAAAAGAACAACATGCCAGAACAGGAGAGAGACATGGGAAAATTCTTATTATTACCCATATTTTTCGAAAAGCAGTTACACAAAGAGCAATTTAACATAAAGGTAAAGCAAAAATATAAGTTATAAAAATTATTTTAATATACAAAATAAGCTGAAAAAACTAGACAATTAACAACAAGAATATGACTGGCGAATAGGATGATCCTGGTAGAGTTGCAAACCTTTGAAAACTTGGCGTGGACGTTCTCGCTCTATCCGTCAGAGAACCTGCATTCGGTCCGCACTATTGCCCCTTATTTTTCGAAACATCAGAAGGATCTGTAAACCATTACACCTAACATTATAAAACTTGAAATGCAAGGGGCTACAAACATAAGTGTGCATATATGTGCTTAGTCTTGAAAAAAATCTTGTACGTTAAGTGAACTATACGGAAATATAAAACTTCATATCAATAAATATATCTAAATTACACCTTACAGTGTCCTTAACGTTCGAAAATGTAATTAAATTTAAGTGATGACGATATGAATGACAAAAGTTAACGTAATATAAGACCCTTCCGACTTTATTATATATATATGGGTTTGGTTGCTAGACACTCGTTATACTAATAACGTAACTATTGTTGAAAGTTTGCAAAGCAAACGCAGCGTACATATTGCAAACTTTACCTCAACAAATAGCCAGTCATTTAGGTCCATAATAAAGCAGTGACGAAGGTAGTGGTGATGATGGAAGTCTTCTGTAGAGCTCTTGAGTAGTAGGTGTTCAAGTCGATGACATTCATCCGTGAGAAATTACGTCCAGAGCCACGGTCCTCAAATAAATTTCTGGCGGCAGCCATTGCTTCTTGGCTGTAATAAATTTTTTCAAATCAGGAGAAGACTGATCTGGTCCTGTAGCTTACGCTAAGCTCTCCGTACTGCCTTCTTCACTCTTCAGGGCTTCAGGTCGCTCGCTGCCGACAACGGTTTCTAAGCCTGGTGTTAGGTGGCGAACAACCTGGCAAACTTAAATATATGGTTCAGGAATGGCTCGTTACTTTTAAATTGTCCTAAGAGGTATTTATGGATGCAAATAAAATGCATTTGCTTTTAATGTAAAAAATAAGCTATTCCTGAGCAAACATGAACATAAAAACCACAACCAAACTCAATACATATAAAATGTAAAAAACAAAATGCGCACGGGTGTGCATTTTTCTACACATATTAAATGAATGCGCAGGTTTTAGTTACGAGTAACTCAAGAAGAAAAATAGAGTTCTTAGAACAACTAACCCAAATTGAAAAGAAAATAGATATAATGAATATAATCGAAACATGGTATTCCCAAGAGACTGGTAATGATGATCAGATAAAGGGGTTCCAAACTCATAGATCAGATAGAAAAAAATGGGAATCAACGGGGAACCGCGATATATGGGAAAGACATAAAACAAGGAAAAATATATGAGAAATATAGTAACTCAGAATGGGAACTAATAGCGGTAGAATTTGAATCTGAAAAAATAATGAACATAGTAATATATAGACCCCCTAATATTGACACAATAATAAAAAAAATTGGAGGATATGTGTAGAAAACACAAAGATTGGACTATTCCTCCTCCAACCCGCCTCCCCACCGTCCCCGCGGCCCGGCAGGGCCAACCTGCCTCCCCAGCGTCCCCACAGCTTGGCGGGGCCAACCCGCCTCCCCACCGTCCCCGCGGTGTCATTTCGCTTGTTGAGACGTATCCGTTCATGGTCTGAATGATCAACCTATATCACACGTATAACATACAAGAAAACAAACTATAGTTGGAAGTGTTCGCACATACAAGAAAACAAACTATAGTTGGAAGTGTTCGCTAACTGTCGGTGATTAGATTGGTTTTTCGAATGAGTTATTAAAAATTCTAACATAACGGCTGTGTCTGGCAGCAACAGTGGTAAGAAATGGCAGAATCTTGCTTGCCTTGCAGATATATAATGTAATGACTTAGCAAGAAGGGAGTTGGTGTTTCTTATCTATGAGATCAAAAACAACCATAACCAATAAGATGCAAAAATATTCATAGATATATTGGAAGGATATGATCCTTCAAACTGGAGCAAGTCTGCAGAAAATATTATGAAAATAATTGAAGGGGTACCTTATAAAATTCAAGTGATCAAGAGACTTATAAAGAAAATTTACATCAACCAACACATTCCAACAAAGAAAATGATAAAGGTGAATATAGTGAATATACTGATTGATGCAAAAGGAAAACGAATGCCTAAAGCATGTAATCTATGTAAGGTGTGGTATAGCATTGAAAATCCACAAAACCTGATCAGGAAATGCTATGCATGCCACGTACCTACTCCTCAATGTGCAGAAGTCCAGCAAAATAAAATTAAGGACACAAGAGTATTTTGCTCAACAAGTTTAACATGGATAGAAAATGTTATTAAATCAAGACTTAATGTGCAAATAGTAGAGGATGAAGAAGATGGGGAAGGGAAGAAGAAAACAGAAAAGAAGAAAATAAGACTTAAAGTGATAGAAAAAATAATGAAAAAGAACAGGACAAGAGTATGAATGCAGAGATACTCATAGATACTACATATGAGGTAATACAGTAGCATAAATATGATGAAATAAATTACATGACCACACAAAATAAAATCCCAAAGAGGCTGTCTTCAGATCTTCATACTGATGGGAAAGAGCAAGAAAAAAATGAAAGAAAGACACAGTTTGCACCATTTTCAAAAGTGAGAATTGCAGATTTGGTGAAAGATGTCATTACAAGCACCCCAAGATATGTCACAATTATGAGATTTATGGCAAATGTGCATACCTAGACGGCTATGAGGATGAATGCGGCGATCTACATCCAAAAATATGCAAAAACTTTAAAGAAAGGAAAGGATGTAAGTTCAATAAAACATGTAGATATATGCACCATGTAACCATGAAGAACTAAAATCAAAATCAAATAACTAAAAAAAATTAAAAATAAAATTGAAGCAAATAAAGGAATGAACAAAGAACATGAGGTGAAGGAAAAAACAAGCCATCACTGCGTTATGAAATGTCACCATCGAGATTTCAGGCATCAGCATCTAGGTACAGTGCAAGGAAAAAGCACTGTATATACGATGCCGGTCTTCTAGATTATTCCAACAAAATTATCAGAAGGAAGACATCTGCTTGAATAGATCTAGATATCCAACTATTTGCCCGCTTTGACAGAGATCTTCTAATAGAAGAGTCTTCATCAAGGGACAAGGCATACTTGAAGAAAAAGTTCCTTCTTTCTGCAGAGCCGGTCTGTTAGATTATTCCAATAAAATCGTCCTCTGGTGTTCCTCTGTTATCTCTCTGGAGGCCTTCTGGTCACCTCTGGGGCCTTCTGTTGTCCCGCAGGCCCTCCAAACAGCTGTAGACTCTTGAAACTGAGAGCTCGTCCTCCAGCCTCCGAACAACTGTTGGCTTTTATCGATGCTCATGGACCCACCTGTTATAGGAAGTAGATCGAAAGGGAGACAGAGAAGTAAATGGCGAGATAAAGTGAAGGAAAATATGAAGAGAGGAGGTTTGATGGAGGATGATGCCTCTGATATAAAGGCAGTGGAAAAGGTGCATCAGGAAACCGACCCCTTAATATAGGGATAACGGTGGGAAAGTAATAGTAGTTCCAGAAATATTCCAATAGAATGGAAAACATCTGCTGGAATATATCTAGATATCCGACTATTTACCCGCAGAGGGAGACATCTGCTAGAATACATCTAGATATCCGACTATTTGTCCGCTTTGACAGAGATCTTCCATTACAAGAGTCTTCATCAAGAGACAGAGCATACTTGAAGGAAAAGTTCCTTCTTTCTGCAAAGCGAGTCTTCTAGATTATTCCAACAGAGTTACCAGAAGGAAGAACACTGCTAAAATACATCTAGATATCCGACTATTTGCCTGCTTTGACAGAGATCTTCTATTAGAAGAGTCTTCATCAAGGGACAGAGCATACTTGAAGGAAAAGTTCCTTCTTTCTGCAGAGACGGTGTTCTAGATTATTCCAACAGAATCATCATCTGGTGTCCCTCTGGTATCCCTCTGGAGGCCTTCTGGTGGCCTTCTAGTGGCCTTCTGGTGTCCCTCTGGTGGCCTTCTGTGCCCCCGGTGAACAGCTGTTGGCTCTCAAACAGAGAGCTCTTCCTCCATCCTCCAAGGAGTCTCATCCTTAGAGCTTGTCCTCCTGCCTCCGATTAGCTGTTGGCTCTTACCCTGAAAGCTCGTCCTCCAGCCTCCGAACAGCTGCTGGCTCTTATCCTGAGAGCTTGTCCTCCAACCTTCGATCAGTTGTTGGCTCTTATCCTGGGAGCTCGTCCTCCAGCCTCCAAACAGCTGTAGTCTCTCAAACTGAGAGCTCATCCTCCAACCTCCGAACAGCTGTTAGCTCTCAAAAGTTCTTTCTGTAGAGCCGGTCTTTTAGATTGTTCCAACAAAATGAATAGAAGGAAGACATCTGCAAGAATATATCTAGATATCCGAGTATTTGCCCGCTTTGACAGAGATCTTCCATTAGAAGAGTCTTCATCAAGGGACAGAGCATACTTGAAGGAAAAGTTCCTTCTTTCTGCAGAGCCGGTCTTCTAGATTATTCCAACAGAGTTATCAGAAGGAAGACATCTGCTATAATACATCTAGATATCCGACTATTTGCCCGCTTTGACAGAGTTCTTCTATTAGAAGAGTCTTCATCAAGGGACAGAGCATACTTGAAGGAAAAGTTCCTTCTTTCTGCAGAGACGGTGTTCTAGATTATTCCAACAGAATCATCTACTGGTGTCCCTCTGGTAAACCTCTCGAGGCCTTCTGGTGGCCTTCTAGTGGCCTTCTGGGGTCCCTCTGTTGGCCTTCTGGGGCCCCTCTGAACAGCTGTTGGGTCTCAAACAGAGCTCTTACTCCATCCTCCAAGCAGCTGTTGGCTCTTATCCTGAGAGCTTGTCCTCCAACCTCTGATCAGCTGTTGGCTTTTATCCTGAGAGCTCTTCCTCCACCCTCCAAACAGCTGTTAGCTCTCAGTTTGAGAGCTCATCCTCCAACCTCCAGAACAGCTTTTAGCTCTCAAACTGAGAGCTCATCCTCCAGCCTCCGAACAGCTAGATCTAGATATCCGACTATTTGCCCGCTTTGACAGAGACCTTCCATTAGAAGGGTCTTCATTAAGGGGCAGAGCATACTTGAAGGAAAAGTTCCTTCTTTCTGCAGAGCCTGTGTTCTAGATTATTCCAATAGAGTTACCAGAAGGACGACATCTGCTAGAATATATCTAGATATCTGACTATTTGCCCGCTTTGACAGAGATCTTCTGTTAGAAGTCTTCATCAAGGGACAGAGTAGACTTGAAGGAAAAGTTCCTTATTTCTGCAGAGCCGGTGTTGTAGATTATTCCAACAGAGTTACAAGACGGACGACATCTGCTAGAATATATATAGATATCTGACTATTTGCCCGCTTTGACAGAGATCTTCCATTAGAAGAGTCTTCATCAAGGGACAGAGCATACTTGAAGGAAAAGTTCCTTCTTTCTGCAGAGCCGGTCATCTAGATTATTCCAACAGAGTTATCAGAAGGAAGACATCTGCTATAATACATCTAGATATCCGACTATTTGCCCGCTTTGATAGAGTTCTTCTATTAGAAGAGTCTTCATCAAGGACAGAGCATACTTGAAGGAAAAGTTTCCTTTTTCTTTCTGCAGAGCCAGTGTTCTAAATTATTGCAACAGAATCATCTACTTGTGTCCCTCTGGTAAACCTCTGGAGGCGTTCTGGTGGCCTTCTAGTGGCCTTCTGGGGTCCCTTTGTTGGCCTTCTGGGGTCCCTCTGTTGACCTTCTGGGGCCCCTCTGA
Source organism: Macrobrachium nipponense (assembly GCF_015104395.2). Taxonomy (NCBI): domain Eukaryota; kingdom Metazoa; phylum Arthropoda; class Malacostraca; order Decapoda; family Palaemonidae; genus Macrobrachium; species Macrobrachium nipponense. The sequence continues at coordinate 91,884,987 of NC_061110.1, read as the reverse complement.
ACAGCTGTTGGGTCTCAAACAGAGAGCTCTTACTCCATCCTCCAAGCAGCTGTTGGCTCTTATCCTGAGAGCTTGTCCTCCAACCTCTGAACAGCTGTTGGGTCTCAAACAGAGAGCTCTTACTCCATCCTCCAAGCAGCTGTTGGCTCTTATCCTGAGAGCTTGTCCTCCAACCTCTGATCAGCTGTTGGCTTTTATCCTGAGAGCTCTTCCTCCACCCTCCAGACAGCTGTTAGCTCTCAGTTTGAGAGCTCATCCTCCAACCTCCAGAACAGCTTTTAGCTCTCAAACTGAGAGCTCATCCTCCAGCCTCCGAACAGCTAGATCTAGATATCCGACTATTTGCCCGCTTTGACAGAGACCTTCCATTAGAAGGGTCTTCATTAAGGGGCAGAGCATACTTGAAGGAAAAGTTCCTTCTTTCTGCAGAGCCTGTGTTCTAGATTATTCCAATAGAGTTACCAGAAGGACGACATCTGCTAGAATATATCTAGATATCTGACTATTTGCCCGCTTTGACAGAGATCTTCTGTTAGAAGTCTTCATCAAGGGACAGAGCAGACTTGAAGGAAAAGTTCCTTATTTCTGCAGAGCCGGTGTTGTAGATTATTCCAACAGAGTTACCAGACGGACGACATCTGCTAGAATATATATAGATATCCGACTATTTGCCCGCTTTGACAGGAGATCTTCCTTAGAAGAGTCTTCATCAAGGACAGAGCATACTTGAAGAAAAGTTCCTTCTTTTCTCTTGCAGAGCCGGTCATCTAGAATTCTAGATTAATTCCAACAGAGTTATCAGAAGGAAGACATCTGCTATAATACATCTAGATATCCGACTATTTGCCCGCTTTGATAGAGTTCTTCTATTAGAAGAGTCTTCATCAAGGGACAGAGCATACTTGAAGGAAAAGTTCCTTCTTTCTGCAGTGCCAGTGTTCTAAATTATTGCAACAGAATCATCTACTTGTGTCCCTCTGGTAAACCTCTGGAGGCGTTCTGGTGGCCTTCTAGTGGCCTTCTGGGGTCCCTTTGTTGGCCTTCTGGGGTCCCTCTGTTGACCTTCTGGGGCCCCTCTGAACGGGCTGTTGGGTCTAGCTGTTGGGTCTAAACAGAGAGCTCTTACTAACCATCCTCCAAGCAGCTGTTGGCTCTTATCCTGAGAGCTTGTCCTCCAACCTCTGATCAGCTGTTGGCTTTTATCCTGAGAGCTCTTCCTCCACCCTCCAGACAGCTGTTAGCTCTCAGTTTGAGAGCTCATCCTCCAACCTCCGAACAGCTTTTAGCTCTCAAACTGAGAGCTCATCCTCCAGCCTCCGAACAGCTAGATCTAGATATCCGACTATTTGCCCGCTTTGACAGAGACCTTCCATTAGAAGGGTCTTCATTAAGGGGCAGAGCATACTTGAAGGAAAAGTTCCTTCTTTCTGCAGAGCCTGTGTTCTAGATTATTCCAATAGAGTTACCAGCAAGGACGACATCTGCTCTTTAGAATATATCTAGATATCCGAGTATTTGCCCGCTTTGACAGAGATCTTCCATTAGAAGAGTCTTCATCAAGGGACAGAGCATACTTGAAGGAAAATTTCCCTATTTCTGCAGAGCCGGTGTTTCTAGATTATTCCAACAGTTACCAGAAGGAAGACATCTGCTAGAATACATCTAGATATCCGACTATTTGTCCGCTTTGACAGAGATCTTCCATTACAAGAGTCTTCATCAAGGGACAGAGCATACTTGAAGGAAAAGTTCCTTCTTTCTGCAAAGCGAGTCTTCTAGATTATTCCAACAGAGTTACCAGAAGGAAGAACACTGCTAAAATACATCTAGATATCCGACTATTTGCCTGCTTTGACAGAGATCTTCTATTAGAAGAGTCTTCATCAAGGGACAGAGCATACTTGAAGGAAAAGTTCCTTCTTTCTGCAGAGACGGTGTTCTAGATTATTCCAACAGAATCATCATCTGGTGTCCCTCTGGTATCCCTCTGGAGGCCTTCTGGTGGCCTTCTAGTGGCCTTCTGGGGTCCCTTTGGTGGCCTTCTGTGCCCCCGGTGAACAGCTGTTGGCTCTCAAACAGAGAGCTCTTCCTCCATCCTCCAAGGAGTCTCATCCTTAGAGCTTGTCCTCCTGCCTCTGATTAGCTGTTGGCTCTTACCCTGAAAGCTCGTCCTCCAGCCTCCGAACAGCTGCTGGCTCTTATCCTGAGAGCTTGTCCTCCAACCTTCGATCAGTTGTTGGCTCTTATCCTGGGAGCTCGTCCTCCAGCCTCCAAACAGCTGTAGTCTCTCAAACTGAGAGCTCATCCTCCAACCTCCGAACAGCTGTTAGCTCTCAAAAGTTCTTTCTGTAGAGCCGGTCTTTTAGATTGTTCCAACAGAATGAATAGAAGGAAGACATCTGCAAGATATATATCTAGATATCCGAGTATTTGCCCGCTTTGACAGAGATCTTCCATTAGAAGAGTCTTCATCAAGGGACAGAGCATACTTGAAGGAAAAGTTCCTTCTTTCTGCAGAGCCAGTGTTCTAAATTATTGCAACAGAATCATCTACTGGTGTCCCTCTGGTAAACCTCTGGAGGCCTTCTGGTGGCCTTCTAGTGGCCTTCTGGGGTCCCTCTGTTGGCCTTCTGGGGCCCCTCTGAACAGCTGTTGGGTCTCAAACAGAGCTCTTACTCCATCCTCCAAGCAGCTGTTGGCTCTTATCCTGAGAGCTTGTCCTCCAACCTCTGATCAGCTGTTGGCTTTTATCCTGAGAGCTCTTCCTCCACCCTCCAAACAGCTGTTAGCTCTCAGTTTGAGAGCTCATCCTCCAACCTCCGAACAGCTTTTAGCTCTCAAACTGAGAGCTCATCCTCCAGCCTCCGAACAGCTAGATCTAGATATCCGACTATTTGCCCGCTTTGACAGAGACCTTCCATTAGAAGGGTCTTCATTAAGGGGCAGAGCATACTTGAAGGAAAAGTTCCTTCTTTCTGCAGAGCCTGTGTTCTAGATTATTCCAATAGAGTTACCAGAAGGACGACATCTGCTAGAATATATCTAGATATCTGACTATTTGCCCGCTTTGACAGAGATCTTCTGTTAGAAGTCTTCATCAAGGGACAGAGCATACTTGAAGGAAAAGTTCCTTCTTTCTGCAGAGCCGGTGTTGTAGATTATTCCAACAGAGTTACCAGACGGACGGCATCTGCTAGAATATATCTAGATATCCGACTATTTGCCCGCTTTGACAGAGATCTTCCATTAGAAGAGTCTTCATCAAGGGACAGAGCATACTTGAAGGAAAAGTTCCTCCTTTCTGCAGAGCCGGTCTTCTAGATTATTCCAACAGAGTTATCAGAAGGAAGACATCTGCTATAATACATCTAGATATCCGACTATTTGCCCGCTTTGATAGAGTTCTTCTATTAGAAGAGTCTTCATCAAGGGACAGAGCATACTTGAAGGAAAAGTTCCTTCTTTCTGCAGAGCCAGTGTTCTAAATTATTGCAACAGAATCATCTACTTGTGTCCCTCTGGTAAACCTCTGGAGGCGTTCTGGTGGCCTTCTAGTGGCCTTCTGGGGTCCCTCTGTTGGCCTTCTGGGGTCCCTCTGTTGGCCTTCTGGGGCCCCTCTGAACAGCTGTTGGGTCTCAAACAGAGAGCTCTTACTCCATCCTCCAAGCAGCTGTTGGCTCTTTTCCTGAGAGCTTGTCCTCCAACCTCTGATCAGCTGTTGGCTTTTATCCTGAGAGTTCTTCCTCCACCCTCCAAACAGCTGTTAGCTCTCAGTTTGAGAGCTCATCCTCCAACCTCCGAACAGCTTTTAGCTCTCAAACTGAGAGCTCATCCTCCAGCCTCCGAACAGCTAGATCTAGATATCCGACTATTTGCCCGCTTTGACAGAGACCTTCCATTAGAAGGGTCTTCATTAAGGGGCAGAGCATACATGAAGGAAAAGTCTCTCAACCAGAAATGGTTGAGAGACTAGGTACTGCGACTGGACAAGAGGAACAACAGGCCATTCCCTCTCTGGAGGAAGAGAAAACCTCCGAAGTTCAACAACTTAGAGAAGAGGAGGCAACTTAATAACGTCATAAGTTACGTCATTATACCTTCGAAAGCCATTCCTTCAAGTTTGTTGGCGATGTCTACAGGAAGTCGGTGTTAATCTTATAATTACCAGAATTATGAGACTTTCGTAATACAGAATAAAGTAAAAAATTGGGTAGGGATGTAAGATATCCTGTGACAAAGTGTCACCTTTGTCATGTATAGCCCCCTGATCCCAACTGCAGGGAGAGTATGCCCCTTTATGCCTACGTTCTCTGCTGTGGATCCAACTGAACATTGGGACCTTTAACTCCTTTACTCCTCCTCTTATAAATTTTCTCCCTTCCCTTCTTCTTCTTTCAATGACGACCTTGGCATGGTTTTTGGACTATTGAATTGACTGCTCCTTTAACCTGATGCAGGGTGGAGTTGGACGGCATGCCACTCCACCCGTAAAACTAGAGTACCTGACGTTATTGAGCGAGGGGAAATGTTTATGTCAAGCCATGCCCACAGTGTTGGGTCCGATCTCGACGGACTGACGCCCCTTTAGGCGCTGTAGGGGTGGTGAAGATCCCAGGGCAGTTACCACTGTGTAACAGTATTGCTCAAATGGAAGTGCGGTGAACCTAAGTTTGTAAACTGTGAGCAGAATCATCATGCAAGATCCAAAGAATGCATGTATTACATATACAACATGGAATTGAAAGTGATGAAAGAAAGAACAGGCATATCTATAGCAGAGGCTAAATTAGAATTGAAAGTGAGAGGAATTCAAGATCCTGCCAAGAAACGGACATATTCTACTATAACAGGAACCAGTAATGAAACGAAAAAACATACAGATAGAAGTAACAAGATGCAGTAAAGTAGGTCTCAAGAAGAAGTCAGTAATATACAGGAAAAAACTAAGATAGTAAAGAATCACGAAACAGGTGCAAATGAATTGGATAATATTCTATCAAATTCATTTGAGGTGTTAATGCATAAAGAAGCACAGGAAGATACTACCACAGAGGTGGAAGGAGGAAGTTGTGATGTACCAGAAATGAAAGAAAAAAAAGGACCTTTAGAGAGAACACCACCAAAAACAAAGAAACCAACTATAATTTGAGAAACATCGGTCAAACCAAAAACCAAAGATATGAAGAAAGAACAAAAACAAAATAAGAACATACCTTTATCTCCTAAAATAATAATAAAACCTATAGATGCAGAGATCCTAAACACCAAAGGAGTGGAGGAGAACCATACCATGGATGATGGTGACTATGCCAAGGGTGATGAGATTGCTCCATCACCAATAATCGGTACAATAAGAACAAATAAAGCAGTAGATATACATGACAATACATGTGACTGCAATGATTGCTTCATTGCATTATGCAATAATAAAAAAACATAACAAAAGATTGCTTAACATACATTATAAGAAATTTTATGAAATATAGAAAGAAAGAGGCCACCGATTTAAACACCCATGAAAAAGGATGTATGTGTATTGAGCACTTTAAATATTGTAAAGATAAACAACTGAATGTGATGAATAAAGTTTTAGAAAAAATTCAAGATGATAATAATACAAAAAAAAGAAAACAAAACATGACCGATATAACATAATATTTTCAATAGTTATATTATACAATGGAACGTAAATGGTCTACAGACCAGATTACACCTGGGTGAAGTACAAAGGCTATTAAAGGAATATGAACCAATGATATTATGTTTACAACATGTCAATAATACAATAACAACAATAGGTAAATATACCTTAATATCAACATCACAGGAAGAAGAAGGAAATTTATACTCTGTTTTTTTCCATCTGTCCACCCGCCTGTGGTGTTTGCGTATGGTAACACTGCGTCCCGGGCTTTATATAGTTACGCTATGTGTAAGTTTTAGGTAAATAAAAGGATTTCTGGATGTACATTTGCAAGTGGAAAGTGTTTTAATAATTTTACTGTATGCGAATTACGCCGTTAATATTCGAAATAGGATATTATAATTATTGTTGAATGTAAGCTGAATGAGGGCCTTAGAATATGTTCAGGAGCCTTCAAATCATCACCGACCTCTTCGTTACAGGTTGAATGTGGTGAACTACCTCTCTCTCTCTCCACAGAGAGCTTGTAATGAAGAGTGCTCTGAGAATTAGGACAAGCGATTCTCCAAAAAAAAATTATTTGAACTCAGAGATATATTCATAAACAATCATCCACCCCCTTTTCCAATTAGAGCTAGGAGATTGTTTGAGTCACTAAATGTGAACATACAAATTCCTCTAATATTAAAATGACGTCCGCCTTGGACAATGAATAAAATGAAAACTTGCACACAATTAAAATATTTATCAAAAAATGCCTATATACGCCATCACACCATAGACAACATACAATAGAGCATATGAACCGAAAAGGTCCACATTATGCAGTATACACAGATGGATCTAAACCGGAACATGGAGAGGGATATGCTGCAGTGTCGCAGGACAAATCATATCAATTGTCTCTACCCAGTACAGCTTCAATATTCACAGCGGAGCTTTGCGCAGTTGCCTCGGCCATAAAAAATAATTAAAGAAACATCAACAATAATTTTGTGATTTTTAGTGACTCAAGAAGTGCCATAGAAGCCATCCAGAGTTATAAACCAAAAAATGATATTGTACAACAAATTAAATTATCTCTTCATAAATTAGATATTATTGGGAAAAATGTAGAAATACGTTGGATCCCTGCCCAAGTAGGGATCAAAGGAAATGAAGAGGCTGACAAAGCAGCCAAAGAAGCAAATCAAATGACAAGATCAAGTGTGAATCTCCCTATGAGTGATTATGTAACATACATAAAGATGGGTATTATAAGGAAATGGCAACACATTTGGAATGAAGAGTCAGAAAATAATAAATTAAAGCAAATAAAACCTGATGTTGGAAAGTGAGTTCATCATATCACAGAGAGAGACATAAACAAGTAATTCTGACACGTCCCCGTACAGGCCATACCCGTCTGACACATGGACACTTAATGAGCAGCCCACGTGGCTCAGCTCCTGAGTGCTCAGAGTGCAAGATGGTTATAACTGATAACATGTGTTATGCGAATGCCCAAAGTACAACCAGCAACGACTGTCGACACATGGAAGCAGAGATATGAAAGAAATCTTGTCAGAATCTTCTGCATTTTCAGTCATGCCTATTTTTATGTTCTTAAAGAAGTGTAATTTAGTTGATAAAATATAAACCTAAGTAAAATTTAAAAATACGAAAATTATTAGACTGATGAATTTAAAAAATAAAAAATTTAATGTTACTTAAATTTTTCTGATTTTATTTCTTTATGAAAGTATGGATACATGAGTATATGTATTTATAGTGTGCATGTGTTCCAGTGTTAATGTGTGCCTTTGTGCAGTTTTTAGTTTAATTTTCACTTATTTGTAATCACACTGTAAAAACAATTCGGTTCCAGAGCTTTGCCTCTGGCCTAGACATGATTTTTTTAAAATTTTAATTTAATCCTTCGGGCCAGCCCTATGAGAGCTGAAAGTAAGCTCAGTGGTCTGGTTAAACTACTTTAATAATAATAATGTCATGTATAGCAGTGCGCCTAATAACAACAAACAATTGAAGGAGTTGATAATAGGATTAAGCAAAATCACTTTCATGAAAATTATGTAAATCATCAAACAAAAGTGTTGCATAGATATAGGCTTCTAAATAAAATTATTATACAAAAAGGCCTACAGAGATCTGAATTGTAAGCTTTATAAACATGCTTGATAAACAGATTACTCAAAATGTTTGTATTCGAAGTCAGCTGATAGTAAACCAAACCATTTTCATATAAGAAATATTGAATTCTCTCTCTCTCTCTCTCTCTCTCTCTCTCTCTGTTCCCGTATACATTTCGAGAATAAAGTTTCATCCTACACAGTATTAAAAATCTCCTGCTCTCTCTCTCTCTCTCTCTCTCTCTCTCTCTCTCTCTCTCTCTCCACGACAGACAGTCCGCAGTAATAAGCCGTTTTTCACAGCGATTAAAAGGAATAAGGAAAATGTGCTTCTTCTTCTGTGCTTTGAAGCAAATGGAACGACTAACCCAAGTGCGACTTTCTCCTTTTCCCATCGAAGAAACGGTCTGGAAATCGTTATGTGGAATTAAGCCAATTCTTTATTTTTTTTTTATAAATATCCCCGTCCCGCCCCACCCTCCCAAGGACCCCCTGCCTTAAGAATGTCTCATGGAATGGCTTTTGGACTGTATCTTCCTGTATCTTTCTGTATTTATTACTAGGTTCGTAAGTAGGTAGGTATCTAAAATGCTATATCTTTGATTGATATGGTTTTTTGTAATTTGCCCTCCCAAGGAATGGAAGTAGTGAATGGATTAATGAATTGAATAATGGCCAATCTGTATTTATTAGTTTCATCAGTAGATAAAAGGTTATGTATGTGTATTAAATATATTTTTTGTAATTTGTCCTTCAGAGGACTGGGGGTCGTTAATTAACAGATAAAAGTCAGTGAACAAAGAAAAAAGGTTCCGAAAAATAGTTCACCCATATTATAAATAATATATATACATATATATTATATATGTATTATAAATTTATTTATTTTCTGGAAAATGTTATTTTCTGAAAAGTTAAATTTATGGAAAATTTTATTACCTGAAAAGTTTAATTTCTGGAAAATGTTATTTTCTGAAAAGATTAATTTCTAGAAAATATTTTCTGAAAGAAGTTTTTATTTTCTGGAAAAGGGTATTGAGTTTCTGAAGAAGTTGATTTTATGGAAAATTTTATTATCTGAAAAAGTTTATTTCCTGGATAATTTTATGAAGTTTCTGTAACGTTATATTAAGTTTCTGAAAAAGTATATTCCCTGGAAAATGTCATAGCATGGTAAAAATATAAAGTAGATTTAATCTAGGCACAACTGCAATATGCAAATGAAGATCGTATTAGTGGGATTTAATAAAGTATTATGTGTGATCTCAGAGATCAATCAGCATTCATCCCACCTCAACGGTTTATACCGAACCGCAAAACCTAAGTGATTCGAGCAGATCATTAGTCGAAACTAATTATGTAAGAGCATAATTAATTCGAAGGCTAATGTCATCCCTGGTTAATTATGTATTTTTTCTCGCCAGGGTAATTTTAACATAAGAAATTAATAAAAATTTCGATTCTTATCAAACCCGCGAAAATAAATAGGAAATGTCAATTGCTTCTTCATTAATATAATGAATCTTATAATTTTTCTCGTCGGGATAATCTTCGAAATAAGAATTATAAAATTTTTAGAGATGCGCATTAAAACGGTGAAAATAAATACGAAGAATATCAATTGTATCTTACCTCATTTTGATCGGAAACTCACAAATCTGACAAAACCTTCTGAGCAGCATTACTTCCTGGTAAAGTTATCAGAATTATATAAATTTTGTCGTCAGGATAATCTTGGAAAGCAAGAATTATTTCATATTTTTTGCAGTGCGTATTAATACCATGAAGTTCAGTACCCTTATAGTTTTTTTTTTTTATAATCTGACTAAACCGATTCTGAGCAGCTTTACCGTCTTTCACAGTTACGAAAATTATATCACTTTCCCTACCAGGATAGTTCCTCGTTGGAAGAGTGAGCTGCGTGCTCGCCTACCAGTTCGGTAGTCGCGAGTTCGACTCCCTGCTCTGCCAACCTGGAATCAGAGGAATTTATTTCTGATGATTAGAGATTAATTTCTCGACATAATGTGATTCGGATCCTACAATAATCTGTAGGTCCCGTTGCTAGGTAATCAGTTGGTTCCTAGCCATGTAAAAATATCTAATCCTTCAGGCCAACCCTAGGAGAGCTGTTAATCAGCTCAGTGGTCTGCTTAAACCAAGATATTTTTTTTTTTCCTTACCATGATAATCTTAGAAAACGAGGAGTATTACATTTTTGCAACGCGTATGAACACAGTTTCCATTTCTGACTTCATTCTGATCTCAAACTTACAAATCTGACGAAATTGATCCGAATCTAAAACAGCATTATCATCTGGTAAAGTTAGCAGGGCGATCTGCATCCAGCCCCGGATGGAACTGTTGCTTTGTGTGGGTCTTATGCAGAGACCTCGTAGAGGCTATGTTTGCTTTCCCTCTTTCCTTTTCCGAGAGGTAATGCCGTTTCTTGGAGGCTGAACAATGCCTCGCCTAAGTTCGATGCTAAATCTGAGGATGTCGGCGCCCAGGAGTTTTTTTTTTTTCTTTTTTTCTTTTTTCCCTCCAGAAACACTTTCCAGATATTTTGTTGTTATGCTGCTGTGTTGCTGTAGGTGCAGCCGAGGGTGTTGCTTTTTAATTTTTAATTTATTTATTTATTTATTTATTGTTAAGCACTGCACTGCTACCCTGGACCAATTCTGCTTGTGGTTTAGTAGTTTGCTTTTAATTTCATATATATATATATATTTTTATTAACTTGGTCATTTATTTATTTATTTATTTATTTATATTTTTAAACAATGCACTGCTACCCTGGAACAATTCTGCTTGTGTTTTAATAGTTTGCTTTTAATTTCATATATATATATATATATATATATATATATATATATATATATATATATATATATATTATTGATTAGATTATTTATTATTTTTTTTGGTAACATTTCTCTTATCTCTGTATTTCCTATTAACTTCTGTTACTTCTTTCAGACTGACACCATATCATTATTATTATTATTATTATTATTATTATTATTATTATTATTATTATTATTATTATTATTATTATTTTATTATTATTATTGTGTCATAAAATTCCACAATTATGTAGCAGAGTATATTACTATGTTTTGTTTTAAATAGTAATATGCTCTGCTATATAATTGTGGATTGTTATGAGATTGTTCTTCACGAGATTGTAAATTTCTGAACATTATTATATTATTATTTTGTTCTGTGGAGTCCACGAAATTAAAAATGTTAAGAGTTTGTGTATAATTTATAAACCCTTTTATAATAGCTATCGAATCCTTCCTGGGTTAATTTTCATTTTTTTTTTTTTTTGACTGAAGAGGATCCCAGGGAAGGGTTCGAAAGCTTTTACAAAGTTTATATAAATTATACACGAACTTTTAACATTTTTATTATTGTGGACCCCATAGAACATTATATACTTTCGTGATAGAGTGTTTTTTCCAACTATTATTATTATTATTATTATTATTATTATTATTATTATTATTATTATTATTATTATTATTATTATTATTCATAGTGTGAATTTCAAGTCAGTGACCCCTGTAAGGCTTCATCCCTATGAATAGGGTTCATCTTCCTAATAATAATACTCTGTTATGCTCGTAAATATTTTAGTGCATGAAGGTGTTATCTTAGGGCGGAGTTGAAAGTAGGAATAAATTACATTTCCATCGGCTTTACAGAATTGGTAACTACGTTTTAAAAAAGACGAAAAAACTGAAACACGAATATTCGCTCAATTAAAAAAAGATTAGAAAACGACTTTAAAAATTGACTTAAAACAAAGGTGCTCCATTGTTACGGTTGACTTAGGATAAAAAAAAAAAAAAGAGTATCGATTTAATAGTCCTTTTTATACTACAACTCTCGCCGCTCTATTTAGCACGCGAGAGCTATATTCGTTTTGTACGTCTTTGAACGAAAATAAAAATCGGGCACAAATTTAGTATATATGACTATTGCGTCGGGGACCTTTTCGTCGTTCAAATCTCACGTCAGAGATATATATATATATATTATATTTATTGCAACGCGTTGCTTTCGTAAGCTCGGTCAGGGTTCCTTTATTCTCTCTCTCGGTTTGAAAGCAGGCTACGAAATGATTTTTGGGGATGAATTTTGCACTGGAAGACAGTATATTACGTGTTACTCATCAAATGGCTGTGTTCGCGAGAGATGATACACTTACTGGTGAGACTCCTATGGAAAAGTATCATAGTTTTGATTATATGTGTGTATATATATATATATATATATATATATATATATATATATATATATATATCTATATATATATATATATTATATGCATATATTTAGATACACAAACACACACACACACACACACACACACACACACACATATATATATATATATATATATATATATATATATATATATAAAATATATGCTAAAAAATGATTGTTAAAAGTTATTATTAATATTTAATGCAAGAAATACAAGTCTCTGGGAACTATATCCCTCCCATGGTCCATAATAATAATAATAGCTTAACACAGAACGAAGATTTATAGCTGGTGCTTTTCGGAACCGGAGGAATTTATTTATTTCTTGTGATTAGAAATTAATTTCCCGATAAGATGTTCGGTTCCCACAATAATAAGCTGTAGGTCCCGTCTCTAAGTAACCAGTTGGTTCCTAGCCAAGTGAATGAAAATCTAATCCTTCTGGGCAGCCCTAGGAGAGCTGTTAATCAGCTCAGTGGTCTGGTTAAACTAAGATATACTTATAGAGTATTTTATTTCATGGTTCTTTTATTACACATTCTCCTTTCTGAAAAAAAAAGCCTGATTTTTTTCTCTTCGCTTCTCACACATCTCCATATACGAAAATAATATTGCATCATTATCAACAAGGTCGACTTGATATTCTTGCCATTACACGAACCAATAGGGCTACCCACTTTGCAAAAAAAAAAAAAAAAAAAATATATATATATCTATCTATATATATATAATATATTTAATATATAATATACATATAATTGATTTAATTCTTATAGCCTCTTTATACAACTTATAGTTATTAATTTAAAGGTGAAAAATTCTTTTGACTATTTTAGATTTACAAACAACGCCTCCTGCTACAGATGTCATATTGAAAAGTTAAAGGTAAAAAAATAAGGCGAGAACCGGCCTCGAGCTTACTCGGGACGAGTGCAAGATTTTCCCCCTCATGCATATGTTTTTGAACATTATATTTCCAACTTAACGTAAATTAAAACGTGCTAGAATCTACAGTCAAATAGATCCTTGTTTCACCAACGAAAATTCAAATATGCTATGTTTTGTTAGAAATAATTGTTCTGTACTGTTTAACATGCACATTATTTATTTTTTACATTTTCATTCTAGTAAGTAAGTCGTACATATCCTGTCCTAAAATTCCGTATCTTTAAATCAACGCGAAACACCTTTTTCAGACCTTTTTAGGCTCTTCCGCACGGCTTTCCCCCCCCCCTCCCCCCGCCAACAAAAACAACAACAATAACAAAGTAGTCTGTAGGCTTACTCCACGAGTAAGCGAAAAACGTAACACGAACGTGTCGTTAAGGAAACCAACTCAGACCTAATAACAATATTTCCAAACCAACATAAAAGGAGATATCGTCCCTGAATTGTGATAGCAAAAGAAAAATGCTGTGGTTATTGAAGAACTTACCTACAGTATCCCTCGCGAAAGATATAATATAATTACATTTAATTAAAACGTCAGTTAAAGAGAACGTAACGTAAAAGCACAAGAAACACTTCCGACGGACCTGTACTTGAATAAACATTCAACCAACGGATTGCAGTCGGAAAGGGGAAACAGAATAAACAGAACTTAGAGTGGATACGAGGGTCCTCAGGAGAGAGAGAAAGAGAGGAGGAATAGATAGAGAGAGAGAGAGAGACGAGAGAGAGGAGGAGAGAGAGAGTCCCGTTCATCAAATGAACCTGTTTATGGGAGTTTTATCTTTTGATATTATTCCCCCCCTCCCCTCCCGTGCCACCCCCGCCCCCTCTCGCTGCGGTTACTTTGTGCGGTTCTCAGACGATGTTTGGGCTTATTATATTTGTAGTTGTGAGTATGGGTACAGAACCGCGTACATATACACACACGCATATATATATATATATATATATATATATATATATATATATATATATATATATACTTAGAGTTTTTTTACTAAGGTCTCTCTCTCTCTCTCTCTCATACACATAATTAGGACTGAAGAGGATGAAATACAGAAAGTTGATTGGCTTACAAAATCTTCTGTTCCGATTAAATTGCCTTTCTGTTATTCACAAAAAAAAAATAAATAAATAAAACAAGTTAGTCACAAGATGAGGAGGTTCGATAATACAAAAAAAAAAAAAAAAAAAAAAAAAACTATTATTCTTCCTAAACAAGACACATCACCTTAATGTTCTCTGCCCGTTAAAAAAAACCATCCTAACAAAGTTAGGAAATCAGTGAAACAGAGAGAGAGAGAGAGAGAGAGAGAGAGAGAGAGAGAGAGAGAGAGAGAGAGAGAGAGCTTTAATTCAGTCGCTCCCAAGTGGAAGAAGAAGAAGAAGAAGAAACCCAAAGGACATCTTCATATCATCATTACAATCTAATATTCGCGGGAATAGAATTACCTCCTTTGAGAGGAATCATCTCGAGGAGGTAAAAAAAAAAAAAAAGACAATAAAATAAAATTCCTTAAGCAATATTAGGTTCGGGAGGAGATCCGATTTCATCCTTCGCGTCTTCCTCGGAGCCTATAGGATGCTAATAAGGATCTAAGCCACTTCGGGAAGATGGTTGGTATTCCCATGGTGTGCTGTAAGGAATTTCGACCATCTTGGCGATGAGGTGTTATCTTATTTTTTTATTAGTAAGGAGATGACTGGGTGGAGCATAGGCAAGAATAAATTGGTTTTTACGTATTATTAGGTTTTCCATATTCGTCGGTAGGGTGATTATTATTATTATTTTTTTTTATTATTATTCAGTAGTCTGTTCTATCCTTGGGGGATGAATGCTATTATTATTATTATTATTATTATTATTATTATTATTATTATTTTATTAAAATACTGGTCAGTTTCCGCCTCCGCCTTGGGGTATCTACGTTGTTTTTATTATTATTATTATTATTATTATTATTATTTTTTATTATTATTATTATTATTATTATTATTATTATTATTATTATTATTCAGAAGATGAACCCTGCTCATATGGAACAAGCCCACCATAGGGGCCATCACCGACTTGAAATTCAAGCTTCCAGAAGGTAATGGGAAGAAAGCGAAGGCATAACTGCGTTATACCTTAGCCAGGCGTGTGCACCTGGGAAGAACTATGTCATTATTACCTAAACTGTAAAAGAAATATTGTCCTATCAAAACAGAAACAGTGATCTGTAAGTATGTGTAATCGATTGTTAAAAGAAATATTGCCCTATCAAAACAGAACAGGGATCTGTAATTATCGATTGTTCTGGGCGTTGAGGCCACAGGACATCGATCCGCCCGCCGATCACATCCGTTTATAAAGAATCGAAGGCCAAGGAGATTTGGGAATGAATAAATAAAGGATGGTATAAGGGCGAATGAATGGGTGAATTATTCATTCATGGGAAGCCATATAGCATGGAGACGATATCGAGGAAAATGTGCAATTGATAGTGGGTGAATGGATTTCCTTGATAGGTTATATTGAACTGCAAACCGAGCTGGTAGGGAAGTTAATCATGCGTAGAAAATATTATGAATGGAGCTGTCAGATGACGTCAGTCAGTGAGTTGTTTTTCAGATTTCCTGCTGCGCACACACACACACGAGCGTCTCTGTGGCATGGTCGGTTTGGTCTTGGACTATCACCTTGGCGGCCGCGAGTTAGATTCTCGGGCATCCCACTGAGGCGTCAGAGATGTGTATTTCTGGTGATAGAAGTTCACTCTCGACGTGGTTCGGAAGTCACGTCAAGCCGTTGGCCCCTTTGCTGAATAACCACTGGCTCCATGCAACGTAAAAACGCCATACAAACAAACAAATACACGCACACATACACACCACAGGACCTAGTACAGATGGAAAAATAAATCTCCTTTCAAAATAATTAGATATTAATAAAAATAATCACAAAACTTGAAATCAAACATACAAATCAGTGCATTTAAGACTTTACGTCTTAAACAGCCACACATACGTAAGTACAACAGTGAAAATAAAAACTTCCCTGATCGGCAGGACTGGGTAGCAATGGCGTACTTTTTAACAATCCCGTTGAAAGAGAGAGAGAGAGAGAGAGAGAGAGAATTTCAAATGTCTCAAACGTCAATACGACATCGATCTAGAGAAATCTTATCTAACTCAGGTATCACGTGCGATATTTAACGACAGCGCTCAAGTCCAGAATCCCGTAGATGGGTGTGGGGGGGGCGGTAATGCCTTTGACATACCTCATGCGGTGCACTGTAGTCATTACATAAGGTTTTCTGCAGCGTCCCTTCGGCCCCATAGCTGCAACTCTCTTAACCTCTTTCATTCCTTTTACTGTACCTCCATTTGTATTCCTTTCTTTCACCTCACTCTCCACCCTCTTCTGCGAGGTTTTCCTCCTGTTGCACCTTTGAAACCTTTTTTTTACCGTCAATTTCCGTTTCAGCGCGGAATGACCTCATAGGTCCCGGCGATTGGCCTTAGGCCTAAATTCTGTATTCTGTTTTAAGTTCATAACATTTGACAACCACTCGAAGAGGCAACACGAAAATCATTTGCGAAAAAAAAAGGCTAAAGGGCAAAATAGACTTTTAAAGAGACTTCTATAGAAAACTAAATGGGAACAGATGTAGCCTCGTTAACTATACGGCAGATATGAATTGGCTGGATTAAATTGCTGACACAGATTTAGCTGGAAGAGGAGTAACACCAAAAGGAACTTCAGTGTTTTATCTTTAATTGAGAGAGAGAGAGAGAGAGAGAGAGAGAGAGAGAGGAGAGAGACGACCAAAGGAACTTCAGTGTGTTTATAATCTTAATTTGAGAGAGAGAGAGAGAGAGCGAGAGAGAGAGAGGAGGAGAGAGAGGGAGAGAGCGGTGCTTTTAACGGATTCCAATCATGTTTACGTTCAGGCACAAGCAATAGTATATCGCCAGGACGGGACAATAATATTGAGATGGTTGAGTATATATATATATATATATATATATATATATATATATATATATATATATATATATATATATATTATATATATATATATATACACGAAGCTGCTGTGCTTCAGTCTTGTACTCAACCATCTCAATATTATTGTCCCGTCCTGGCGATATACTATTGCTTGTGCCTGAACGTAAACATGATTGGAATCCGTAAAAGCACCGTCTCTCTCTCTCTCTCTCTCTCTCTCTCTCTCTCAATTAAAGATAAAACACTGAAGTTCCTTTTGGTGTTACTCCTCTTCCAGCTAAATCTGTGTCAGCAATTTAATCCAGCCAATTCATATCTGCCGTATAGTTAACGAGGCTACATCTGTTCCCATTTAGTTTTCTATAGAAGTCTCTTTAAAAGTCTATTTTGCCCTTTAGCCTTTTTTTTTCGCAAATGATTTTCGTGTTGCCTCTTCGAGTGGTTGTCAAATGTTATGAACTTAAAACAGAATACAGAATTTAGGCCTAAGGCCAATCGCCGGGACCTATGAGGTCATTCCGCGCTGAAACGGAAATTCTATATACATATATATATATATATTATATATATATATTATATATATATATAGATGTATATATATATATATATATATATATATATATATGACTGGTAAAAAATGTTGTTACAACACAATTCCATCTAATAAAAGGAGCCCATACACCAAAATATAGAGAGAAAAGTACTATATTTCAGAGACTGCTGTCTCACTCTTCAGGTAGATTACAGAAAAGGTGGTATTTATACCAAGAGGTCCATCCACAGGCAAGCCAATTTAGGTCATCCCTGCTGATAATCTTTCTTTAATCTTCTTAAGCGTTGGTTGAATGAAAACCTTGTCGATCGTATCTGAAATCCATGCTCCTTTTGAGATGTTCATTGCCTGCCTCTCTTTTATTAAGGCCGATTCCATCACTTGACTCTTGTACCGGCAGTTGCTGCTATAAATTACACGTGACAAATTCCAGGTTATTCTATGGTTATGTTCATTTATATGGTTGAAAATAGCTGAGTTCTGTTGTCCAAACCTAACTGACCGTTTGTGTTGTATTAATCTCTGGGGAAGTGATTTACCTGTAAATTCGATGTAAGATTGGTCACAGTCCTGGCATGGGATTTGGTAAACCCCAGTGTCCTTGGTATAAATACCACCTTTTCTGTAAACTTTTCTCATTCATCTATCTGAAGAGGAGACAACAGTCTCTGAAATATAGTACTTTTCTCTCTATATTTTGGTGTTTTATGGGCTCCTTTTATTAGATATATATATATATATATATATATATATATATATATATATATATATATATATATATATATATCGAGCTACAAATATCCTTTAACATCTGATTCGCTCTACCTCGGAATTAATACGTTTTCATAAATGTTAACCGAAGGGGAAGGGGAATTTTTTAGTTGATAATAATTTCGTCCTCTCGTGGGTTCGAACCAGCATTGTCAATAATGTCACTGGAGTCCTGATTTTTCCTCTGTCTGCTGGGCGCTGGTTCGAACCCACGAGAGGACGAAATTATTATCAGCTAAAAAGAATTCTCCTTCGGTTAACTTATATGAAAATATATTAATTCCGAGTTAGAGCGAATTAGATATTAAAGGATATTTGTAGTTCGATGAATGTATATGAATCACGGTGATGTGGTAAAAATTCACATATACATATATACACATACATACATATATACATCATACATACATACATACATATTACATATATATATATATATATATATATATATATATATATATATATATATATATATATATCTATACATACGTGTGTGTGTATGTCTATGTATGCATGCATTCCTGTAGGAATAAGAACGCTAAAAATCTAGAATAAAAGAAGCATTTCTCTTAGCTTACGTAAAACTCACGTGGGAAATTCAGAAGAGGAAGTATCGCATAATCTAATAAATTCATTACAATCAGCCTAAACTTGAGGCAGGCGCTGAAGGGGGGTTGTTGGGGAGGGGGGGCGGGGAGAAGGGAGGCCTACCTGGTAGAGCCAAAGTTAGCGGGCCTTAATTTCAATTACACGAAGACGCTGATGTTGAAAAGCCAGACCACTTGAGCGAGAAGAATTGTATCACATTGTCCAACAGTGTAGTGAACCAATCTCTCTCTCTCTCTCTCTCTCTCTCTCTCTCTCTCTCTAAGAGCATTACTGTCCGTCCGAATCAGCTTCTATCAATGTTGTTTTGAGACGACATTATGACGGTATTATGAGCGGAGATTGTTAATCTCTCTCTCTCTCTCTCTCTCTCTCTCTCTCTCTCTCTCTCCTACGCCTGTATATCGTACATCTCAATGAGACCTGTAATGTCCATCTGACAATATTAATGTCAACTGTTTTGAGAAATCATTAACTTCGTTAGTCATTGTGGGCGGAGTTTGTTCTCTCTCTCTCTCTCTCTCTCTCTCTCTCTCTCTCTCTCTCTCTCTCTCTCTCTCTCAGGTTAAAGTAGTGACGTAAGCGCTGAGAAGTTACTCAAAAGAAGGAAGATCTTTCATTTGATAAGATAGATATTTAATTTTCCATCAACCGAACATCGGGTTACATAGACCATTTTCCACTAACACTGGGCCATACTGTGGAGCGACTTCCCCCAATAAAATTACAAGGCACATTTATTGAATTCGCTCGGAACTTCCCTGAAAATAAATATTTTCAGGGATTAAAATCAAGGAAAACCAAGGTTTTTTTTGGGGGGTGGCTCAGAAAACCCAGTAAATAAAAATTTTCAATTGGCTGGTCTAAAATCAAGGAAAATCAGTTTTTTTTTTTTTTTTTTTGCTCAGAAAACCCAGAAAATAAACATTTCCAAATGGCTGGTCTAAAATCAAGGATATCCAGGTTTTTTGGGGGGGCTCAGAAAACCCAGTAAATAACTATTTTTAATATGATGGTCTAAAATCAAGGAAAAACTGGGTTTATTGCAAAGAAAACCCAGTAAATAAACATTTTCAATTGGCTGGTCTAAAATATCAAGGAAAAACTGGGTTTTTATTTGCTCAGAAAACCCAGTAAATAAAAATTTTCAAATGGCTGGTGTAAAATCATGGAAAATCATGGGTTTGTTTTTTGGCTCATAAACCCAGAAAATAAACATTTACAAATGGCTTCTCTAAAATCAAGGAAAAACAGGCTTTTTTAACAAACATTTTCAATTGGCTGATCTAAAATCAAGGAAAAACTGGGTTTTCATTTGCTCAGAAAACCCAATAAAAAAACATTTTCAAATGGCTGGTCTAAAATCAAGGTATAACAGGTTTTCTCTGCTCAGAACAACCCATAAAATATAATTTTTTAATTGGCTCTTGTTAAGTCATAACGAACATGAAAAAAATTCTTTTTGTGGACTGGTACAATCAAGTTGCTTCTGGCGATATTAAATGGGAAATGTTTTTATTTTTTTCTAAACGGTAAAAATAAAGGCATAGGCCTATCCTGCTCTTAAAATCCTCCAGCCGAGAGCACTGTACTGGCGCTTAACCCTAATCCACCCTCATCTCGAATTTTTATTTTATTTTTTCGTCTCTTTTTGTTGCTCCCAAAAAACTTTCAGGCTTATGTGGACATCTAAAACATGGTGTAGTGTACTTTGAAACTCCGCCCTTTGAAGTTGTAAGCTTATTAGGGTTATAAATATCCGCTGTTGGCGTCTTTTGAAACTCAAAGCGTTTTAGATCTGACATTCAGTGTGTGTGCTGTCTGCTGTCTGCTGTCTACTACTCTGTTGTTTCGTAGGGCATTAGATATTTTTCCTGTCGGCTTTTGTGCTGTAGGCCTTTTTTTTGGGGTGTGGGGGACGGGAGGGGAAGGGAAGACGAGCGGTGAATTTGGGTATTTCCAAATTGGATTTATTCTCAACCTTTACCTTTTTTTTTATCATTCTTGTACTTTCCTCCACCTCTGGAAGTTTGAATTTCAAGTTTGTGGTCCCTTTGGTGGGCTTGTTCTATATGAATAGGGTTCATCTTCTGAATGATAATAATAATAATAATAATAATAATAATAATAAAATTAATATATAATAAGATATATATATATATATATATATATATATATATATATATGTGTGCATATATATATAAAATATTTGTGAAACACGTGCTCATGTGTTCATTATTTCCACACACACACACACACACACACACACACACCACACACATATATGTGTGTGTGTTGTGTTTGTGTGTGTGTGTAAGTGTGTGTAGTGTGTGTATACACATATATATATATGTATATATACATATATATATATATATATATATATATATATATATATATATGTAGTGTGTGTGTGTGTGTGTGTGTGTGTGTGTGTGTGTGTAAGTGTGTGTATACACATGCCTACGCTTAGGAGGAGCGAAAGAGCATAGTTTATGAAAGGATTAGAAGCGAAAAAGAGGGTAAGAAGACGAAGACTATAACCCCTCTATTGTCGGAGTTGTTTACAACCGCAGCCCCGAGCTGTTGTTCAGAGAGAAGAAGTTTAGTCTTCATCGATCAAAAGAATAATATTCCTGAACATACCTGAGAATGGTTCGCCTCACATATCTGCATTCAGAAACGATCTCAAAAAGAAAAAAAAAAAAAAAAAAAAAATCTTTGATGTGTTTTTTTTTTCAGAGCGTTTTCAGAAGTTGTTATCAAGATCTTTGACGTGAAATTTATTTTCGTTCTTTCAGGTCGTAAAAAATCTATTAAGGGCAATTTATCGTCTTTTTAAGAGCGTTTCCATAAGTTTTTACTATAAACGAATAGTATTGGTAATTAGGGATTAAATCGTTACGTATGGCTCATATTTGTATCGTTGTTCCCGTTTAGTTTCGTTACTGAAATCTTAGTTCTTTCGGTGATAGTTTTTTAAGTTTTTTTTTTCAAATATTGACATTTCTTCACCAAATTCGCTTGGTTCCTCGACCTTCAAGC
>NC_061110.1:91845519-91860519 GCF_015104395.2 Macrobrachium nipponense | reverse complement strand
CACGAAAGAAGAAACAGAGCACTGTGCGGAGTATGAGCAACGTTTGTCGCCAGCGAATCACGTCTCAGAGTCTTATTAACCGGTATTATTATGTCATTAATCCTATTTGCCTGTTATTCATTTTACGGGGCATTATTGTGTCATTAAGCGTATCCGGTCGTTCTGTAGGTAATTACTAAATAACAGGTTATGCTTCCCGGAACTGGTCATTATTAACTCATTCCATGGCACGTGTATATTTTTCTCTCTCGTTGAATTATTCCTTTAGCTTCCTAGGAGCGTCTACTTGTGGGGAAGTCGTTCAAGATATAATGATGATGATGATAAAAACAGTTTTCGCTTACTTGGGGATTAAGCCTACAAACTGCTTTGTTGTTGCTGTTGTTGTTTGGGGTAGGAAAAGTCTTTGGAAGAGCCTGAAAACGTCTGAAAAAGCTGTTTCGCGTTGAGTTAAAGATACAGGAATTTTAGGATAGGATGTTTATGAATTGTTTATGAGAAGGAAAATGTAAAAAATAAATTATGTGTATATTAAACAGTACAGAACAATTATTCCTAATAAAATAAAGCTTATTAATTTTAAAATTCGTTAGTGAAACATGGCTCTATTTGACCGTAGATTTCAGGAAGTTTGAATTTACGTTGAAAGTTAGGAATATATTGTTTACAACTTATGCGTGAAGGGAAACTTGCACGCGCCCCGAGTAAGCTGAAGGTCGGATAACGCCTTGTTGAAATATAACTTCTAGATTTGTAAAGTGTCATTCATGATAGGAAAGGAACTGTATAAATAAACTTTCAATACTCTTTATTAAAGATTCTACGTAGTTTTAGAGAATTATTTTCTAAATAATATAGTTTGATGTCAGAAAAGACATTAACCTAAAGAACGTGTTATTAAAGGTCCTTCTCAGTCATAGGTAACTCATTTATCTTTTGAGATTAGAAAACTAAGATCACAATTATAACGGAGCAATTGAGGCAGAAGTCCAGATCCTCTCCAGAAATATAAGTGGACTTTTATAACCATCGATAGTGGTACTATAGGTACATAGCGTTTGGATATATACGTATCTATATATATATATATATATTAAATATGTATATACACGATATATATATTTATATTATTATATATATACGGTATATCATATATTTATATATTTATAATTATATAATATGTGTATAAAAATAATATATTTACGAAATTTTATATATATATATATCAGATATGTATATATGGATAATATATATATATAGTTATATATATATATGTATAATAAATATATATTCATATACAAATATATATATAGATGTGTATAAATAATATATACGAATTTATATATAAAATTATTATATCAGAATAGTGTATTCTAATGTATATATATTTAATACTAGTAGGAGTTATATATAAATATATATTGTATACCTAAATATATATAGTATATACAATAAATATATATATATATATATATATTAATATATAGTATATATATATATATATATATATATATATATTATATATATATATAGTCACTCAGGTACCAAATCATAAAACAATTTTAATTACAATTCGTTGATATTCCCCAAGTAGAATTTGTGAATATATTTATATATGTATATATATATATATATATATATATATATATATATATATATATATATATATATATACAGAGAGAGAGAGAGAGAGAGAGGTTAAATCCACCGTAACTATATGATCGATTGAATTCAAATCTGTCATTGGATTCCTCCTTCCGCTTTGCAGCCAGCTGCTGTACTACCCTCAAAGTCAGTCGTTCATAACTGATTAGGAACCGGTCCCACTGGATACCCAGGGAGGGGGGCCTCCCAATTATGAAAGCAGTCATGGGAGGAAGTTCGGTCCCTGGTTGCTAAGGCGAAGTTGAACGTAGAGAGAGAGAGACAGAGAGATAGAGAGACAGACAGACAAAGCGGATTGTCAGCTGATAATTTTACACTTTCAAGAAATTGAGAGAGAGAGAGAGAGAGAGAGAGAGAGAGAGAGAGAGAGAGAGGATTGTCAGCTGATAATTTGACGCTTTTAGGAAATTGAGAGAGAGAATTGTCAGCTGATAGCGTCATGCTTTTAGGAAATTGCGTCAGCTTATATCCAGAGCAGGTAAGATCGTTATGTGGAGAGAGAGAGAGAGAGAGAGAGAGAGAGAGAGAAGAGAATAGATAACTCCATCATGCTTTGAGGAAGTCTCGTCAGATTATATCCAGAAAAGAATAAAATCGTTACACGGGAGACTTAATATCCAGAAAAGAATAAAATCGTTACACGGGAGACTTAATTCCTCCTTCATCATCTCTATGAGCGCAGTATTTTCCATTAGAATCAAATCAACTACTAGTAATATCACTTGCTTCGAGGAGACCTCTCTCTCTCTCTCTCTCTCTCTCTCTCTCTCTCTCTCTCTCTCTCTCTCTCTCTCTCGCTAAAGGTGATATGCCTTACATAGTTATATCTCTTTCTCTCGCTCTCAAGATCATTCTCCCTATATAATAATTTTCTCTCTCTCAAGATTTTGTTCTTCCCCGCTCTTCAAGGTTATATCATGGGCGCTCTCTCTCTCTCTCTCTCTCTCTTCCTCAAGATGATACTCCGTACACAGTGAGAGTTTTTTCCGTTTTCTCTCTCTCTCTCTCTTCCTCAAGATGATACTCCGTACACAGTGAGAGTATTTTCCGTTTTCTCTCTCTCTCTCTCTCTCTCTCTCTCTCTCTCTCTCTCTCAAGATGATTCTCCTCGCATAGTGAGATTTGTTTTAAATTGCAGGAAGTTTTATCGGTCCAGTGGGACGCCGAGGTACAGCGAATTCTTGAAAGGGAAATCTGGACCTCAAAACAGTACCAATTTTTGGGGCAGTTATTTATGATATTCATGGAAGAGAACTATTTTGAAATGGTGCCATTTGGTAGATTTCTGCGAAATGTTCGCGTAGATTCCATGGAAAATAAGCTGCATAAATAATTCATCAGTTTAATTTGTAATTACAACATATTGGATTATCGTTTAGCGTGAAAATAATGATCTTGCTTACATTTTTGTTATCTTTCAATATTCGTCACGGTTGCTTTTGCCTGGAAAATAATTGCGTAAATAATTTATTAGGGTAATTTATAATTACAACTTATTAGATTATCGTCTGGCGTGAAAATAATTCTCTTACTTCATTTTTGTCGTCTTTTAATATTTCCACATTGTTGCTTTCGCCTCTTCCACCCCACAAGCGAAAAATCGTGACCAAACCTCAGCGAAAGGAATTGTCAGAGATCATTCTTACTTCCACAATCAACCTTAAACCTTTTTTCGTTTTCTCCCTTTATCCTTCTTTCTTAAAACCTCCAGCGATCCAGATTTATCTTAGATTCCAGCTCCTTCTTTCTCAGAACCTCCAGATTTATCTTAGATTCCAGCCGCCATCCGCGACATCTACAAAGCAGAGATATATATCATCGAAAGAGGATCTGTTATTAAATCCCTTCTCGTGACTTTTATTTTATTTTTTTTTTATTAACGGGTCGAGGTCAACTAATGGACATGGAATCATTATCGTGATGATAATAATAATAAGCTCTTGCCGCCGGATAATGAGATAGGAGGAATTCCTGACGGAGGCTATCAAGGGGAGAGAGAGAGAGAGAGAGAGAGAGAGAGAGAGAGAGAGAGAGAGAGAGATAACCAAGGGACGTCGGCAGATCATTTATATATATTTTTTAAAAGTATCAGATATGAGCTTAAAAACGAAATAATAGAAGAAAATGATATAAAAAGAGGCACAAGAATTTGTACCCAGAGACATTAAATTAGAAATATATGAATAATAAAAAAGGATAATTCATTGCAAGAGTAGTGGTGGTGGTTGGAGGGGGGGAGGGGGAAGACCACAGTTTAATCTACTCAACCTTGATTGAGAATTTAAGGCATATAGTAAAGGATAGCAATTGTGTGTGTGTGTGAGAGAGAGAGAGAGAGAGAGAGAGAGAGAGAGAGAGGTTGGTATGCTACGGCTTGAGAGAGAGAGAGAGAGAGAGAGAGAAACCTTTCGCATGAAGAGATAAAAAAAAATTAAAAATTATCTGAAATATCTATCAGTTAAACTATGGAAAAAGTAGAATTCCCTAATTATTAATCGCCAGGATATTCCATGGCGACAGAAGTTAATTCTCACTTAACAAGATGTGTTCTAGTCACATTTTAACAGATGGAAGTACAAAGATGGAAGCAACTATAGTAGATTCACATCAGCCGAGCATCTGATGCCTAGGCCAGTCCCTTACGACGCTCCTTATTGGCTGTTGATAAGCCAATCACAGGGTTGGAAACTTAGTCTCTCGAGAGAATTCACACAGTCAGGATGTATGTTTCACCTCTCCTGAGGGATATATCTTCCCTCAGGAGAGGTGGAACATACATCCTGCCTATGTAAACTCTCGAGAGAAAGAGTGAGTTTCCAGCTTTGTAAGGTACCGGCCTAGGCATCCGTCAGATACACGGTTGATGTGAATCCACTATAGGAGTAATTCTTAACATCAGATCTCACGAAAATGTCAGTAAGTAGGTAGTAAGAAAAATGATATAAAAAATAATAAAACGAGGCACAAGGGTATTGAAAAGGAGATCAAAGGACTTCCAAAGGACCCCTTCAAAGGAAGGATTTCGTATCCTTCCCCCAAAAAGTAACAACAATCACGAGCTTCCAGGAATATTGGAAAACGAAGTTACATAGACGCTCTGGTTCTGGACAGAACTCGACGTAAAGCGAAAGTTTTTTTTTATTTTTTTTTCTGCAAAGAGTTTCCTCCACGCTTCCACCGCCCACACGCCCACTCCCACACCCGCCGCGTTCCTCCTCCTCCTCCTCCTCCTCCTCCTCCGCCCCCACCCCGCTGCTAGCACGACTCCAAACCCGCCTACACAAACACACGCTCACACACACCCTCATTTTTAAAGCAGGCTATGATCAGCAGAGCTTCATTTATCATTATTATTATTATTATTATTATTATTATTATTATTATTATTATTATT
This sequence comes from Macrobrachium nipponense, assembly GCF_015104395.2. Taxonomy (NCBI): domain Eukaryota; kingdom Metazoa; phylum Arthropoda; class Malacostraca; order Decapoda; family Palaemonidae; genus Macrobrachium; species Macrobrachium nipponense. Next base: position 91,855,460 of record NC_061110.1, on the reverse strand, counting down.
ATTATTATTATTATTATCATTTTGGAAGAAGACCCTCTTTTAAATAAATTCTGTTGAATAAAATGGCAGAATTAAGCGAATTAATCTTATATATTATCTTTTCTATTTTTCTTATTACTCGCGTTTCTGGCTCAGCGATACTTCGCAATAATTGGCCAATATTCATTATCCTCCATATGAATACTGGCCAATTATTGCGAAGTATCGCTGAGCCAGAGAAGCGAGTAATAAGAAAAATAGAAAAGATAATATATAAGATTGATTCGCATAATTCTGCCATTTCATTCAATATATTTTATTATTATTATTATTATTATTATTATTATTATTATTATTATTATTATTATTATTATTATTACACCAAAACGGTAATATAAAACCGGAAAAAGGGTGACTCTATTTAGAGAAGAATGGAGGTCAGCATCACTACTGGTATTGCAAAGGGACCATTTGCTTTGCTAAAGTTTCCAAATCGCTTTTGTCTTGCATATATATATATATATATATATATATATATATATATATATATAATATATATATATATACATATATACACTACGTTTTCCATCTGAAGGCGGCGCCATTGCCTGACGGTGAACTTTTATGAATACTGAACCTTTGGTGACCTTTTTTTCTATATATATATATCAGTAACGTCACTAATTTATGCGTTAATGGTATGTTATATTTATGAGATATATCGTGTATTAGGGTATCCTCTCTCTCTCTCTCTCTCTCCTCTCTCTCTATCTCTCTCTCTCTCTCTTACTTTCGGTTATCTATATATATATATATATATAGTATAATATATATATAATATATATATATATATTATGTTGCACATCTCTCGACTCAGAGCGAGTTTTAGGCCATAACCAGCCATTCTCCCGTCTACGTACTTTTAACACGATTAGTTCCCTGGGATTACCCAGTCATATTTTTAGAGAATGATAGCTCTGTATTTGTTCTGTGAGAGTTACAGAAGTTGGCAGCTGAGTACAAAAGAAACAAAAGGGAATTGATGATAATTGCCGGGCAGGAGGCATTGCCATGTGGGGACTGAAAGGACGATGCAGGTGTGTGTTTGTGTGTGTGTGTGTATCTGTCCGTCGGTCAGTCTGCTGAATATTCGAAGCATATCTATCGAAATCCCCCGTAAGGGGTAGTGCCATCAGTACACCTCATGCGGTGCACTGTAGGCATTACTTAAGGTTCTTAGCAGCGTGCCTTCCTTAGGTCCCTAGCTGCAACCCCTTTCGGTCCTTTTACAGTACCTCCTTTCATATTCTCTTTCTTCCATCTTACTTTCCATCCTCTCCTTACACTTGATTCATAGTGCAACTGCTCTGAGGTTTTCCTCCTGTTACACCTTTGAAACCTTTTAGTTTCCGTTTCAGCGCTGAATGGCCTCATAGATCCCAGTGATTGGTGTCTTTGGCCTAAATTTCATAATATATTCTATCGAAATTAGTTCACCAAATTCCGGAAACAGATAGAAATCCAATTATTCTACAGACTTGACGAAGACTTGGGGAAAACTTGAACAAAGGAAACACTGAAGTTAACTGAGTCCCATTCGGGTTCAACCTTCTCTGTCGTTCATGCCTGGGCAAGTCGGGCTTTGTTGTCCGTTCAAGCCCTCAATTTGTGTGTCGAATCCGTTGGTCGAGCACAGAGCTACTGTAGTTGACCCGTCCCTGACTTAATCTTTGGGTGGTGAGGTGCAATCTGTCATTGTATTGTTTAGAAAAGTGTGTATATATATCTAACTGAATCACGATAATTTAGGACGTGATGAATATACAAATAAAGACCAAAGCCACGAAGGAGTTTACTGCGAGGCCTTTCAACTCAATGTCCTTACTTAGCAGTCTGCTAAGAAAAGGACATTGAGTCGGAAGGCCTCGCAGTATTTCATTTCACTTTCCTTCGTGGCTCTTGCCTTTGTATATATATATATTATATGTATATTATTTATTTATTTATTTATTTATTTATTTATTTATTTCCTTACAAAGAGCTTACCCACACTTAATGCGATTTAATAAAATAATTATAATATTAATTATTCTTACAATTATAACCTTGAAAACAAAATTGGCAACAACTTTAAAAAAAAAAAATATATATATATAAAATAAAAAGTCATGGCAACCAGCCAATGCCTCCGTGAAAACTGCATTTCAAAATGTCAGCGGGAGAGAAACATTAAAGAGAGAGAGAAAGCGAGCCAGAGGGCCACTTCAATTCAAGGCCTTTTAAAGCGACTGCATGATTGGCGAATGTCGTGATCGGCGTCGGTGGCGTCTATGCGTGCGGACTCGTCCGTGCGTCTAATTGCGTCACTTGAGTCTAACTTTGCGTCCGTTGCTATGGGCTCGGTTTTCAACCAAACGCCCCTTACCGGGTTAGTCCCGTCACTTCATCTCACATGGCGCACTGCAGGCATTACTGAAGGGTCTTTGCAGTACGTCCCTTCGGCCGGCCCCCCTATCTGCAACCGCTTTCGTTCCTTTTACTGTATCTCCGTTCGTATTCTCTTTCTTCCATCTGACTTTCCTCAACCCTCTCCTAACGATTGCTTCATAGTGGAACTGCTTTGAAGTTTTTTTCTTCCTTTTACACCTTTAATATTTCTTTTACTCTCAATTAATCTTTCATCGTCGAATGGCCTCATAGGTTCCAGTGCCTGGCATTTGGCCTAAATTTACACACACACTCACACACACACACACACACACACAACACACACACACATATATATATATATATATATAATATATATATAATATACATACAGAAATTAGGGATCTCACTTATCAAATAAAAGAGAGAATGAATTGAATAATTAATAAATGGTAAAAATGCATTAAAATGCAGTGAATATAGTATTGAGATAGCAATGCATCGCAACTCCTCTTGAACTAGTGAATAATCAGTAACAGAATAAAACCGTTGCTTCCTATATTGAAGATTTTTTTGCAGCCTTTCATTTCGTCCTAAATTTTATGCTTACAAAAGAAACACGTCTCCTGAGGAAACTGTCCTCAGTCCGTTGACTTTGAAAAAAAAAAGAAAAAAAAAGAATCATCTGACGAGAAAAGGGCTAATCTCATTCAAATGAGTTTTATTTTGCATCTCACGTGTACCTCATTCGTAAACATGATTATATTTTTTTTTTTTTCCTCGAGTCCTTTTTGTAACTTCAGTTTCCGGACGGCAGCAATTTTTTTTCTTTTATTTTTTTTTTGTTTTTTCTTTTTGTAAATATGTTTTCGGACGTGTTTTTTCTTTTTTCATCGTAAATTTTAAAGCCTTTCTGTACATCATAGTTTGCGGACGCTGTTATTTCTTCGTCCTATTTGTGAATTTAAATTTTCCTGTACATATAAATTTTCGGACACCAGCTAATGTTTTGTAGCCCTTTTTGTAGATTTGAATTTAATTTTTCAGGACGCCAGCTATTTTTTTTTCAATCCTGTAAATATAAATTTTTGGAAACCAGCTTTTGTATTTTTAGCCCTTTTTTATAAATTTAAATTTCAAATTTTCGGGACGCCAGCTATTTATTTTTTCAGTCCTGTAAATATAAATTTTCGGACACCAGCTTTTGTATTTTAGCCCTTTTGTAAATTTAGATACAAATTTTCGCTACGCCAGCTATTTTTTTTCAGTCTTTTCCATATAAATTTTCGGAAACCAGCTTTTGTATTTGTAGCCCTTTTTGTAGATTTAAATTTTATTTTTCAGGACGTCAGCTATTTATATTTTCAATCCTGTAAATATAAATTTTCGGACACCAGCTTATGTTTTTTTAGACCGTTTTGTAAATTTAAGGACGGCAGCTTTTTTTTTTTTTTATTTCGTCCTTTTTGTAAATTACAATTTTCGGAACTCCAACTTTTTCTTTTTCTTTTTCTTTTTCTTTTTGAAACCGAAGGCTACGGACCCTTTTTTTTTCGAAATCGTCTTGACTCCGAGACATATATTGCAACTCGAACTTCGTGTCCCATAAACGTTTCCTGCAAAGTCAGTCGGTTCTTGCAGTTCATTGTCATGCAACAAACCTGGTCCAGCGAGTCCTTCGCACTTTCGGATGTAAGCATTCCTTAAACAGCTTTTGACTGTTAGAAACCCTTCGAGAATATTTCTTCTACTTCTTCTCCTTCTTCTTCTTCTCTTTCTCCTGTTTCCCCAGAGAAGCCAGGTTTTCGTTTGTTATTATGAATCTTTCTTAAGATTTTTCCTTTTAGTTTTATCTATGCATCATCCTATTTATTCGTCCCTGCCAGAATTGACATTTCCGAATCATTCACATTTTTCAGGTCACTCTCAAGTTTATTTTTCCCCTTCTTATCTTCCAAAATGCCATAGCCTCATCCCCTATAAAAGTCATTTAAACGATTGACTGTCATCAGTTGAAGACAAACCACTTTTAAGTAGATGACTGAAAGGGGAAATTATACCTAATATATAGGAGCATAATCATGAAAAAACGAATGTTCAAAGCTATAATTCTTAAAGTTGATCCTACCGTAGCATAATGAACCTTAAGATATTCGTGCTTGGTGTAAATATTAATTTGCCGTACGGGCGTTTATAGAGTGATAGCCAATCTCTTTGTACTCAGGAATTAGGATCGAATCCCATGTTTTAGAAATATAACGTTCCTCAAAAGGAATAAAACCCTTCCATATTTCGACAAAAAAAATAAAAGAAGAACATTCGAAATTTAAACTTATATGTCTGTTACGCCTTCTCTGTTCGGAAGAATTCGGAAATATATTTATAAACGCGAGGATATCTTTTACGTGGAAGGCATTCGCCAGGTATAGCAAGGAAGTCTGTATGATATGCACCTCTCTCTCTCTCTCTCTCTCTCTCTCTCTCTCTCTCTCTCTCTAAACTTCCATCAGATATACTATATTTTCTGTACTATAATGTATTGTAGGCTCTCGGTCCTCTCTCTCTCTCTCTCTCTCTCTCTCTCTCTCTCTCTCTCAACTTCCATCAGATATACTATATTTCTTGTATATAATGTATTGTAAGGCTCTCTCTCTCTCTCTCTCTCTCTCTCTCTCTCTCTCTCTCTCTCTCTCTCTAAATTTCATCAGATAACTATATTTCTTGTATATAATGTTTAGTTGTAAGGAGCTCTCAGTCTCTTCTCGTCTGCTCTCTCTCATCTTCCTTCCATCTCCTCCTCTCACTCTCTCTTCTCTCTAAACTTTAAACTTCCAATCAAGATATACTATATTTCTTGTTATAAGTTAATGTATTGTAAGGCTCCTCTCTCTCCTCTTCCTCTCTCTCTCTCGGTCTCTCTCGTCTTCTCTCTCTCTCTCTCTCTCTCTCTAAAACTTTTCCATCCAGATATAACTATATTTCTTGTTTTATAATGTATTGTAAGGCTCTCTCTCTTCCCTTCGTTCTCTCATTCTTCTCCTCTCTCCTCTGTCCAGAGCTTCCCATAAGATATACTTATTTAATTTCTTGTATATAATGTATTGTAAGTCTCTCTCTCTCTCTTCTCTCTCTCTCTCTCTCTCTCTCTCAACGTTCCATCAGAGATACTATATTTCTTGTATATAATGTATTGTAAGGCTCTCTCTCTCTCTCCTCTCTCTCATGTTATGCAATGATCAAATAGCAATTCTGTTGGCAAAATGTAAAGCAAAAATGGGAATGTTGTTACGGCACTTCAAAACAAGAAAAGCTGAACACATGATTATGCTTTATAAAACATATGTTCGTAGTCCACTTGAAATATTGCATATGATATGGTACCCACACTATCAAAAGGATATTGCACAAATAGAGAGTGTACAAGGTCCTTTACAGCTAGAATAGAAGAAGTTAAGGACCTAGACTACTGGGAAAGACTACAATCCTTAAAATTATATAGTCTAGAAAGGAGAAGAGAACGCTACATGATAATTCAGGCATGGAAACAGATAGAAGGAATAACAGAAAATATCATGGAACTAAAAATATCAGAAAGAGCAAGCAGAGGTAGATTAATAGTGCCCAAAACTATACCAGGAAAAATAATGAAAGCACACAGGACATTAATCCACTACGCACCAGCATCGATAATGCAGCGTCTATTCAATGCGTTGCCAGCTCATCTGAGGAATATATCAGGAGTGAGCGTAGATGTGTTTACGAATAAGCTCGACAAATATCTAAACTGCATCCCAGACCATCCAAGATTGGAAGATGCAAAATATACTGGAAGATGTACTAGCAACTCTCTGGTAGACATTAGAGGCGCCTCACACTGAGGGACCTGGGGCAACCCGAACGAACTGTAAGGTCTGTAAGGTAAGGTAAGGTCTCTCTCTCTCTCTCTCTCTCTCTCTCTCTCTCTCTCTCTCTCTCTCTAAACTTCTATCATCATATACTATATTTCTTGTATATAATGTATTGTAAGGCTCTCTCTCTCTCTCTCTCTCTCTCTCTCTCTCTCTCTCTCAACTTCATCAGATCTACAGTATATATATTTCTTGTATATAATGTATTGTAAGGCTATCTCTCTCTCTCTCTCTCTCTCTCTCTCTCTCTCTCTCTCTCTCTCTAAACTTCCATCAGATATACTATATTTCTTGTATATAATGTATTGTAAGGCTCTCTCTCTCTCTCTCTCTCTCTCTCTCTCTCTCTCTCTCTCTCTCTCTCTCTCTCAACTTCCATCAGATATACTATATTTCTTGTATATAATGTATTGTAAGGCTCTCTCTCTCTCTCTCTCTCTCTCTCTCTCTCTCTCTCTCTCTCTCTCTCTCTCTCTCTAAACTTCCATCAGATATACTATATTTCTTGTATATAATGTATTGTAAGGCTCTCTCTCTCTCTCTCTCTCTCTCTCTCTCTCTCTCTCTCTCTCTCTCTCTCTCTCTCTCAACTTCCATCAGAGATACTATATTTCTTGTATATAATGTATTGTAGGCTCTCTCTCTCTCTCTCTCTCTCTCTCTCTCTCTCTCTCAACTTCCATCAGATATACTATATTTCTTGTATATAATGTATTGTAAGGCTCTCTCTCTCTCTCTCTCTCTCTCTCTCTCTCCACGATCTGCAGACGGAGTAAAAGACGGTCTATCCGCGTGATACGGAATTGATTGAGCTAATTCAGAGGCATCAATCAGTGTGAATGAAGACGCCTACTGTAATTTTGTAACAGTTTCCTTTATCCAGATACTCATACCAGTTATTATTATTATTATTATTATTATTATTATTATTATTATTATTATTATTATTATTATTATTATTATTATTAAGCAGGGAGCAGACATTCTCGGATACATGTCTTATTGAAAAGACGGCAGAATTAACCGAATTTATCTTATAAAGAATAGAGAAGATTCTTTATAAGATATATTCAGTTAATTCTGCCATTCTTTTCAAAAAGATTTATTTATTACTAATACTACTACTACTACTATAATGAGGTTCAGTGCTAGCATAAAAACGAGTTGATGGTAAAAGGTATCTGACTAGAATGCTTCACAGATGGACAAGGTTTCTGTCATTCTTTTCAAGAAGACTTATTATTATTATTATTATTATTATTATTATTATTATTATTATTATTATTATTATTATTATTATTATTATTATTATTATTATTACTACTACTACTACTACTACTACTACTACTATAATCAGGTTAAGTCGTAGCACAAAAACGAGTTGATAATAAAGGAAATATCTGTAGAATGTTTCACAGACGGACAAGGTTTAACTCGCAGTTCAGAGCTATCAAGGTGAAGAAAGTCCAGAATTGGAAATATAAAAAGGCACTATTCTAATCATGGTACATTGCAAAACAACACTCACTTCACATTATAAAAGACCTATCAATACCGGACTATTATAGATTATTCCCTAACTTACAGACTCGTCAATAACACTCATATGATACGTGATTTATCATTACCGGAAGACGCAGTGCTATCATAGATTATTCAGCAAGGCACAATCAGTTTCGGAGAGGTGTAATTTCACCCGTGATATGAAAAAGTTGTCATTGGGTCCTAACGGATTCTTTTTTGGCGAAAAAAAAAAAAAGCTTAGAGCGACTTTTACTTCCCAGCAGTAATGATTTCGGGTCGATGACGATTCGTTTGGAAACCCTCGTTTTTAGTGTGTCGTTGGAATCACTGAAAACAGAAACGAGAAAAACGCCTTCAGAGCCACGCTAAATCTATCACCCGTTTTTTGGGGGGTGGAATTATTGTCGTCAGTACACCTTACGCGGTGCACTGTAAACATCACTCGTGGTTCTCTGCAGCATCCCTTCGACCCCTAGATGCAACCACTTTCTTTCCTTTTACTGTACCTCCATTCATATTCTCATTCTTCCGTCTTTGCTTTCCACCTTCTATCGATTGTTTGATAGTGCAATTGCTTTGAGGTTTTCCTCCTGTTGCACATGTCAAATTTGTTTACTGTCAAATTCTGTTTCAGCGCTGAGTGACCTCATAGGTCCCAGCGCTTCACTTTTGGCCTAAATCATTTGCCTTTATTTATACATTCATCACGTTCCATATCGTCATGAGTCACACGCGCGCGTGCGCACACACAAACACACACACACACACACACACACATATATATATATATATATATATATACGTATATATATATATATATATATATATATCATATACATATTTACTATATATATATATATATATATATATATATATATATATACACGTGTGTGTATGTGTCTGTGCATAAATAAATTCTTCTGTTAAAACAAGATACGTCTCAATTATAAAAGGCCCATTTAAACACTAGTTTAAAGCTAAATACTATATTCCCGGCTGACTGTATCCCACTCTTATCAATTAGTGAATGATATATATATATATATATATATATATATATATATATATATATATATATATATATATATTATATATATATATCACAAAATTAACCGGGTGAGCGTTGAAACTGGAGTTAAATGACGTTAGTATAAACTATGATAACAAAATAATAAACAAAAACAAAAAAAGAGAAACAGAATTAACTCTGGCTCGCGACTAGTTCTGCTCAGCCCCGGCCAAAACTTTTTATTGGACGAGATTCCCCAGAACTACAGACAGTCGTCTTGTTGTGGCTCTGAAATGTCCATTTCGCCTGAGACGTTCCCGAACACTGATTGACGCCGAACACGCGATCAATCGGAGATAAGAGAACAAGGATGCCTTTCTGTTTGCGAACGACTTCTTTCCCCCCGCAATCTTTCTCTCTCCTTCTTCTTCGATTAGAATCGAAGGGGGTTCGGGGGAGGGGGGGGGCGGTGGGAGACTCTTATACACCTCACACTTCTCGGCTAGTAAATGGAAAGGGTCTGATTTCGTTGTATCTGGCTTCTTCTTTGAAAGAAGGAGTCAGATATTTTTGCTGATTACTTTTATATAGAAAGAGTTCTTTGAAAAAATGAACGTTAGTGTTGTACAAACTTTTGAGAAAGAATGACAAACAACGCGATGTTTGATAAAAAAATGAATGATAGATTTGTATACACGGACGTTGCAAATTTTTGAGAGCGCCTTAGTGGCGTGATCGGTATGGCCTTGACCTGCCACCTCGGTGGCCACGAGTTTGATTCTCGGGCATTCCAGTGAGGCGTCAGAGCTGTGTATTTCTAGTGATAGAAGTTCACTCTCGACGTGGTGGAAGTCACGTCAAGCCGTTGGTCCCGTTGCAGAATAAACACTGGTTCCATACGACGTAAAAACGCCATACAGACAAACTTTTGAGAAAGAATGACAAACAGGTAATGCAAGGTTTATTGCATAGTTATTGAGACGTTCACCTGTTTTTCTTCATAAACGCACTTTGAAACTGTTGACGATAAATGTTTAACCTTCAAAAGACGGGTTACGTCATCAGAAATACGTCATCCTGATCATATAGAGTAT
>NC_061110.1:91800519-91840519 GCF_015104395.2 Macrobrachium nipponense | reverse complement strand
GTCCTGTGGCGTTCAGCAACTTGACCCTCCTTGAATTCGCTTTCTGAATCCAATGCCGTCTTGAACAGCTGTACTGAGGCATTAAAAATATGAGACAGATTTCTTGACGCAGCAAGCTTCTGTTTGAAAGGACTAGGAATTCGATCCCCCATTGGAAGGATGTAGTACGCATATTTATTCTTTTTATCCTTTTATCTCCTTTATCTTATTTTCTCCTTGGGCGTATACTCTCCAAAAATAGGACCCAAAACAAATTATTATTTTCTTTTATATTTTTTTTAAGTGAATGATAGATTAAACAGTCTGAATAAAGATACTTAAACAATATATTCCTTTTCAATAAAACGGTCATCACATACAGTATTAGGGGTTACAAGTAAGTTCATTCGGAAAGAGAACAAATGTAATTACCAAAGGTCATTCTCTCCCTCCAGACACTTTTTATGGTGCCGTTTCCCTCGATAACGAAGTTGCAACACCGAAATGGCTCTAATGGAATAATCTTCCATAAGATCTTCGTCAATTTTGAAATAAATCTTTTCTTGCTGATTCTTGAGTCATTGTAATTAAGTCTTTTTCACTTTGGGTATATGGGACACAGACTGGAAAAATGGGTATATGGGACACAGACTGGAAAAATGGGTATGTGGTACACAGACTGGAAAAATGGGTATATGGGACACAGACTGGAAAAATGGGTATATGGGACACAGACTGGAAAAATGGGTATATAGGACACAACTTGAAAAAATGGGTATGTGGTACACAGACTGGAAAAATGGGTATGTGGTACACAGACTGGAAAAACGATTAACAAACAGACAGAGAGGCTGATAAAGATAGAGAAAGAGAGAGAGAGAGAGAGAGAGAGAGAGAGAGAGAGAGAGAGAGAGAGAGAGAGAGAGAGAGAGAGAGAGGCCTCTTAACAGCTGGATGAGTTTATAATTTAATGAACGAACTCAAGTGTATTGGAGTTTAAAAATGTTTCCTGGCACCCCAAACTCTCCAAGGAAGGAATGTCTGTTTAATAACGGAGCTGAGAAGCAGCCAGAAGATAATTAAAGAAGAAATAACTTATACTTTTGAATTACGGTTTCCAGAGACAAACTGTGTTCTCAGAGTAGTTATAACAGTCAACAGACCCAATAGTATACGTATCTACATACTATACACGTGCGCACACACACACACACACACACACACACACACACACACACACATATATATATATATATATATATATATATATATATATATATATATATAGGTTTTAGTCCCAGGTTGTTGAATAAGCATAACATATATATATATATATATATATATATATATCTATATATATATATATATATATATATATATATTAGCTAGAGGCATGCGCTATGTTGCTTGGAGGATATCCCGGAGATGGCCACTGGAGGCCTGCGAGTCAGGGCACCTACTGAGTTATGGTGCTATACCCATATTCCACCTTGTACCCTTGCGCGATCTGCACCCCTCTCGTCCTTGCAGAAGCTGGAGACGGAAGGATTAAAAAACGCCTTTCTCGTAGCTGATGATATGAAATTTTCTTGGAAGGTTTATTGCCCCGAAAATATAGATATTTTTAAAAATGAAGGAAACATGAATTTAGCGAAAAATCATCATCATCGAACCTTTTTCTCACGTCGTATGTATATATATATATATTATATATATATATATATATATATATATATATATATATTATATATTATATGCATATATATATATATACATATATATAAAGTATATATGTGTGTATATAATTATATTTATATATTTATATATATAAAATTATGTATGAGTATATACATACATATATATACACATATATATAATGTATATAAATAGTATATGTGTATATAATGTCTGTATACAAAACTATATGTGTATATAAATATATATATATATATATATATATATATATAATATATATTATATATATATTCAAAATGTAAAATCAATGCGTTTGGTAAATAGCTACGAATATGTATTATCCCCTAGGATTGTTATTTCTTTTTATAAAAAAAAGATAGTTTGCACTTCAAGATTCATGTCATTTATTAGTTTCTCACAGGCCATCTTCATCTAGAAATTAATATGAAAAAAGCGTATTTTCGTGATAATATAAAGAAGAAGAAAGTCAGGTCCTTGATACAATCACTGCATTCACAATAATTATTCCTCACATCGTTGGACTGTGGAACTGCCTCCCTGAGGAAGTCGTGCAATTGGAACTTCTTCATTCTCCTTGCATTTTAATACATTTATATCTCTTTGTTAATATATTAATTTTTTTTTCTTTTTTAATAAGTGGTATCGCTTCTGTCTGTGCTTCACTTTACCTCTTCTTACTTCTTCATAATAAACACCGTATTCTTTGGAAGCTTGTTGATTAGGTTTCATCTTCTGAATATATAATAATAATAATAATGATAACAATAATAATAATAATAATGTTATTATTTTTTTTTTTTTTTTTTTTGCTCTATCACAGTCCTCCAATTCGACTGGGTGGTATTTATAGTGTGGGGTTCCGGGTTGCATCCTGCCTCCTTAGGAGTCCATTTCTTTTCTTACTATGTGTGCCGTTTCTAGGATCACACTCTTCTGCATGAGTCCTGAAGCTACTTCAGCCTCTAGTTTTTCTAGATTCCTTTTCAGGGATCTTGGGATCGTGCCTAGTGCTCCTATGATTATGGGTACGATTTCCACTGGCATATCCCATATCCTTCTTATCTCTATTTTCAGATCTTGATACTTATCCATTTTTTCCCTCTCTTTCTCTTCAACTCTGGTGTCCCATGGTATTGCGACATCAATGAGTGATACTTTCTTCTCGACTTTGTCAATCAATGTCACGTCTGGTCTGTTTGCACGTATCACCCTATCCGTTCTGATACCATAGTCCCAGAGGATCTTTGCCTGATCGTTTTCTATTACTCCCTCTGGTTGGTGCTCGTACCACTTATTACTGCAAGGTAGCTGATGTTTCTTGCACAGGCTCCGTGGAGGAGTTGGTTAGGTCGTCAATAGACTTAAGTCAAGTTAAGCAACATTGGGGCTGGTCAGTCGTTGGATGGGTGACCGCTCTCCTCGGCGTTGATTCCTTGGGAAAGGATCTTTACCATAATTTCCTCAGTCTACTCAGCTGTAAATGAGTACCTATCCCTGATGGGGTAGGGTCCAGCTATGGGTTAAATAGCAAAACTCAGCAATGATGGAAAGAAATGAAGGAATAAACGACAACGACGTAAATGGAACCTCTGGCAACAGAGGAGCCTCGTCCGGCAACCAGGTATTCAACCCAATTGTAGGGGAAGACGGTCAGGTACTTGGAGGTCGTCATCCAGCAACTGATCACCACAACGACAATAATGTTATTATTATTATTATTATTATTATTATTATTATTATTATTATTATTATTATTATTATTATTTTATTATTATTATTATTATTGGAGAAACAAAATCCACATTTATGTAAATGTACATTTATTTCAATTTAAAAACAGCAAAGATAAGGGGGAACCGAACAGATTCCCGAAAGCTGTCTTTGCTGTTTTTAAATTGAAATATATGTACATTTACATAACTGTGGATTTGTTTCTCCATTTGAAGACTCGTGCTACTTTAAGAATGTATTATTATTATTATTATTATTATTATTATTATTACATTCATGCAGTGTACTCTTCTACTCTATTAAAAGTAATGTATTGTAGGTGGCTGTTCATTACCTATTTTCGGACATGCACCTCAATTTTTAGGGTGGCCAACGCTTTGAGTCTTAATACTGCACTTTATATTCCGAAATTTTGATGCCTCCTTCAGCGTCTTTTTAATACTGAGGTCGTCAATTCGTAAAAAAAAAAAAAAAAAAAAAAAAATAGTGATGATGGTGAAACCACGAAAGCCTCTTTAATTGCAGAATTTAAAAAATTTTCTATATCTTTTAGGTATGTTCGGGAGTATGTAAAATCAGTATTTAAATATTTAAAGAGACCAGGTAAGAGTACTATTCTGTCTTGCTTAACTTTTCGATTATAGCTATCATTCTAGTAACTGAGAAAAGTTAGTCCGTATCTTGAAGAGATAACGCATATGATTCTTCTATAACGGAATGTAAGCAAAGGGAATTCGAAAAAGAATTTAGGCTGTAATTCCATCAACATGTTTTAGAAGAAACGGAATTATCAAATGAAATCAAACACCAGAGATATTTGTATAAGTTTCTTAAGGAGATGTAAACGCATATTATTCTTCTCGCCGAATGTAAACAAAGGGAATTTACAATAGAATTTAGGCTGAAATTCTATCAACATGTTTTAGAAGAAACGGAATTATCAAATGAAATCAAACACCAGAGATATTTGTATAAGTTTCCTAAGGAGATAATGATATAACCCATATTATTCTTCCCGCAGAATGTAAACAGAGGGAATTTACAATAGAATTGAGGCTGAAATTCCATCAACAGGTTTGAAAAGAAACTGAACCAATATCGTCATCATCATCAAATGAAATAAAACACCAGAGATATTTGTGCGGCCTCGCGGTCAACTAACTATACACCTGCCAACGTTCGGCTGGAACAGGTGCGCAAATCAATACTTTTGTCGACGTCACAAGGAAAATGGAGGCTTGGGGATATTTACACAAAGAGGGAATGACGTCACGGAATTAGTCAATTAAGGCATTGTCTCTCTCTCCGTCTGCGTTAAAATGCTCGGCCAAAAGGAAAGTCATTTTGTTTCGTCAGCGGCGTTGAAACAGTTTGTGAATTTTGCCATTGATTGCAAGCGGTTTGAGGCAGGCTCAGGTGGTTTTGTGGCACTGACTCTCAAATGTATTTGTTGAAGGGATGATTATTATCTGAGTCAGTAGATGATAATAATAATAATAATAATAATAATAATAATAATAATAATAATAATAATAATAATAAATACACCCAGTCGAATTGGAGGACTGTAATAAACCCAAAAAATTATTATTATTATTATTATTATTATTATTATTATTATTATTATTATTTATTATTTATTATTACTCAGAAGATGACACCTTTTCATATAGAACAAGCCCCCAACGGCCACTGACTTGAATTTCAAGCTTCCATTTCAAGCTTCCAAAGCATATAGCGCTTAACTTTTATTATTATTATTATTATTATTATTATTATTATTATTATTATTATTATTATTATTATTATTATTATTATTATTATTCAGAAAATAAACCCTATTCATACGGAACAATCTCACAGGGTCCACTGACTAGAAATTTAATCCTCCAAAGAATATTGACAGGTGATCATTCGAAAGAAGTAACAGAAGGTAGTGGGGAATACAGAAAGAGAAGATCAGCTGTTAGAAGAAACAGATAATAAATGATGACACATAATGATCGTAATCGCTGGTTCAACGAAACTGAAGATGTATAATTTTTTCGTCTAATTTTTTGGACTATTTACTAGGGATGTAATAAGATGTATGATTTTTTCGTCCAATTTTTGGACTATTTACTAGGGATGCAATAAGATGTATAATTTTTTCGTCCAATTTTTTGGACTATTTACTAAGGATGTAATAAGATGTATAATTTTTTTGTCCAATTTTTTTGACAATTTATTAGGGATGTAATAAGATGTATAATTTTTTCGTCCAACGTTTTGGACAATTTATTAGGGATGTAATAAGATGTATAATTTTTTCGTCCAATTTTTTGGACAATTTACTAGGGATGTAATAAGATGTATAATTTTTTCGTCCAATTTTTTGGACTATTTATTGGGGATGTAACAAGGTGTGAAATATAGGATGCATTCATTCATTTCTTCTAGATTTTGGTTAAGCAACAAAAGAGGACGTGGGTGTGTTTTCTGGGTTAGCCAAGAGTTATAAATTGTATGGCCATCCAAAAATAGTGGTTTTTATATTTTCCATCTCACAGAAGGTTTGTGAGTGATAGAAACTAGATGTTAGAGAAAGAGAAAGAGAGATTGAGAGAGATTTTCGTCGTCAAGCCTCAGATTCATGAACTGAAAGCGGTATTGGATACTTTATATTGCTTTAAATGCAGAGAGAGAGAGAGAGAGATTTACGTCAAGTCTCTGATTCATGAACTGAGAACAGCATTGGATACTTTATGTTGCTTTAAATGCGGAGAGAGAGAGAGAGAGAGAGAGAGAGAGAGAGAGAGAGAGAGAGAGAGAGAGAGAGAGAGCGATTTACGTCAAGTCTCTGATTCATGAACCGAAAACAGCATTGGATACTTTATGTTGCTTTAAGTACAGAGAGAGAGAGAGAGAGAGAGAGAGAGAGAGATTTGCGTCATTTTTAAAGCACACACTCACAAAACTATTGGACATCCCACACTGAAAGGTGAGACTTTTCTGTAGGTGCCACGAACTTATACAGACCGAATCCCAGGCTTCATAAAACACCATTTCCCCTTTTTCGTGTTTTTTGAGCGAAGGGACGTGAGGAACCTTCCTGACGAAAAAGGGTGGGGAAAAAGGAAATCCGGAACACTGGATATAGAGCCCACCATCCATCACCCGAATCTGGACAACCGTATTAGGAAGAAATATACTGCCTTTGCCGTCTGACTACGAATGAGACAAGCAAAGGTTAGGAAGCCAGATTATCAGACTGTTTGAGACCTGGTTTATGACTTTCGAGATTGATAATATATTCTGTGCTATTTATCTCTTTAGCTTTTTTCTTCTTTTATATTTACCTGGCTTTAGCAATATTTTTACCGAATATCCTCATAAACACATGCTATTTTAAGCACTAGAGTTAAATGCTTAACGATATGAACCTAGCGCACGAAATTCATCTTGAAAATATAGAAATATGCATAGAGGCTGAGCTTCATAGAAAAACAAATGAATGAAAAGGAAACCATGCATATGCCATATTGTATTCTCAAACCCATACTTCTGCCACCATTATATATTCTTCCCAGCTGACAGGAAGTGTCAAGGAGAATTTTACGGACTAAGGAACTCAGAGGTCGAACTTCGAGAAGAAAGTTACAGACTAAGATACTCAGAGGTCGAACTTCGAGGAGAATGTTACGGACTAAGGAACTCAAGAGGTCGACGTTGAGGAGAATGTTATGGACTAAAGAATTCAAGAGGTCGATGTCAAGGAGAATGTTACAAACTAAGGAACTCAGAAGTCGAATTTCAAGGAGAATGTTACGGACTAAGGAACCAAGAACTCGAACATCTAGGAGAATGTTAAGGACTAAGAAACCCCGGTGGTCGAACATCAAGGAGAATGTTATGGACTAATATGGACTAAGGAACTCAGAACTCGAACGTCGAGGAGAATTTTACGGGCTAAGGAACCCCGGAGCTCGAACGTCAAGGAGAATGTTAAGGACTAAGAAACCCCGGAGGTCGAACGTCAAGAAGAATGTTACGGACTAAGGAACTGCGGAGCTCGAACGTCAAGGAGAATGTTACAGACTAAGGAACCCAGACCTCAAAATCGATTTTTGCTCTTATTCTTGAACATTTCGCTAATGACGTTTTATTGTTCTCGAACACAATGTCGACGATGCAAATTCCGGATCTAGTGAAGGACCACCTTTTGGAGAAGAGTCTTCCTCATTGGCGTCACGTCACGTGGGTCATTAGTTAGGCTTCCGATGTGGGTGGGAAGGAATTCTGGGAAAACTCCTGAAGGAGGGTTTAAATGGCTGGCTGCTGCTGCTGCTGCTTCGATCGCGCCAGTGCTTGTGTTGTGCTTGTGGGTGGGTGCTGTCGCGATGGTTCGTTTTTTTTTGTGGGGGGGGGGTTCGTTGCTTGTTAATGTATAGGGCTGCAGTAAGATTTGTAGTGTGACTGAAACCACGTAACTGTTCTGATTTCATTATATGTTTTAATGAAAATTTATATGTATTATGTACATTTGTGTGTATACATGTATGTATGTATGTATGGATGTTCGAGAACGGCAAATTTGATATCAAGATTTATTCCCAACCAACTTTTCAAGTTCCCCAATTATGTATGTATGTATGTATATATATATATACACACACACACAACACACATATATATATATATATATATATATATATATATATATATATATATATATATATATCACAGTAGATGCACGCGACTTCATTAAATAAGCTAATACCACGGTGAAATGATAGGCAGAAATCCAAGCGCTTTTAATCTTTAGTAAGACATCGTCAAGGAACGACGTATATATATATATATATATATATATATATATATATATATATATATATATTATATATACAGATGCATACATACGTATAATAACACGACCACTATTTCACCAAAACCATCACGATACCTAGTGTCATGTTTCAGCGGTTCACCCTCCCATTCCTACACACAGACACTCCTGGGGAAAAATCGTTACTCTGCTTATATGCCTTTGCATTCCCAACATTCGCAACAAGAAGGTCTGAGAGGAGGAATCGATAAAGCTGACCAACTTCCAAAGAAACCGACTTTGAAATGTCGTGAGTGAGGAAAAACAGGAAACTGAGATTTCATGTCGTTTATTATTTTTTTGTATTATTTTGCTGGATGGTCTGCCCCGCCTTCGTTTTCGTCGACCAGAAATATGCAAGATAATAAGGTTACAATGCTGGATGATAGACATTTGTCAACTGTATTATTAGGAGCGTTATTAAGATATGCAAGGACTGGAGAAAAATATGAAATACACGTCTTCTAAGGATGCGTTATAGACTCACGCGCTGTTCGTTATTGAAAACATGAATTTCAAAGCATGTAGCACGGAAATATTTTGAGATTCAATTCGTTTTTAAAAAGTCAAAGCGCTCACACGAACTTAAGTCTCAGATGCGTTATGGTTCGTAAATAAACAGAAATTGTGATAATAATAATAATAATAATATTATTATTATTATTATTATTATTATTATTATTATTATTATTATTATTATTATTATTATTATTATTATTATTGGAAAAGAAAATCCACGATAATATGTCTGTTTGATTTTGTTATTTAAAATACAAAGTTTTGTATTTTAAATAACAAAATCAAACAGACATATTATTTTGGATTTACTTTTCCAATTTATTGACTCATGTGACTATGAGTTTTTCTTTGGATTATTATTATTATTATTATTATTATTATTATTATTATTATTATTATTATTATTATTATTATTATTATTATTATTATTATTATTATTGTTGTTGTTGTTATTATTATTATTATTATTATTATTATTCGGATGATGAACCTTATTCGTATGGAACAATCCCACTTAACGGGCTATTGAATTGAAATTCCAGCTTCCAAAGAACATGGAGCTCATTAGAAAATAAGAGCAGGCAAAGGGAAATACAGAAAGAAGAGATCTCGCTTGTTAAAAAGAGAAAATAAATTAATAAATGGATAAAAGTGTATTTAAATGCAAGAAGAATAGCATTAGGTTAGTAATGCATTGCATCTTTACTGAAGTTCCAATTGCACATCTTCGAGGAGTACACCAGAGAAATTTATGCATGACGGAATAATGAAGCTCCTAAGTTACACATCTTTGAAGGATTCTTGCCCACACACTTCCCACTAACTTTCAGGATATTTTTTTAAATATCTTCGGGCTCCAATGTTATTGTGAGGCTAAGACGCGCTAGCATCATTAAGTAAAATCGACAGAAGTTAGGCCCCCCCCCAAAAAAAAATAAAAAATAAAATACATTTCTCACACCAAGCATTTTCTCCCTTAGTGGACCTCATGCGGTGCACTGTAGGCATTACTTAAGGTACTTTGGAGCGTGCCCTCCTTAGGCCCCTAGCTGCAACCACTTTCGTTCCTTTTACTGTACCTCCTTTCATATTCTCTTTCTTCCATCTCACTTTCCTCATCCCTCACCTAGCACTTGATTCACAGTGCAACTGCTTTGAGGTTTTCCTCCTGTTACACCTTTCAAACCTTTCACTGTCAATTTCCATTTCAGCGTTGAATAACCTCATAGATCCCAGTGCTTGGCGTTTGGCCTAAATTCTATATTCAGTTCAACTACGCCAAGCATTTTAAAGTGAGGACGAGAACTCTAAAGTCTTGGATAAAAACGGAATATTATCTATGAAGTAAATAAAATAAAATATCTAAATATGAACAAGAACCGATAACAGTGATAGAGCTTCTTTTTACACGCTTGAAAATAGATAAATAAATAAAATGAAATAAAATGAAAAAAGTCAGATTAAAATCCTTCTGTCTTTGTTTTGCCAAATCGTAGTGTCAATAAGTATATATTCCGTCAACTATTTTCGTGTCAGAAAAACTGTTGATTAAGGATGAAGAACGAGCTTGTGTAATTATTAATATCAGGCATTTGCAGAATACCGCAAAAAAAAAGCCTGACGCATAATAATTACCGTAATTACATGATAAGGACTGCGTAAACACACACAAAGAAATGTAACGAACACATGAATTGTTGGGTCATTCATAACTAAAGTTCAAGAGTAAAATTCACAATATCCTAGAATAAAAAAAGACGTCAAGTACAATTTCTTTTAAAAAGAAAATTAAAAATCCTACCATAATCTCAAGTAAAAACGAATATATTTCAGTCAGTGCATTTAACCCGGCTTAAGCTCACTACTAGACATGATGAGAGGTGGGTTCATTGGCACCATTACCAGACCGGGGTTGGGGTGGGGGGTGGGGTTGGGGCTAGTTCAGGCACTCTAGGAGGAAGAAGGGGGGGGGGAGCTGGGGGAGTAGTAAGGAGTTCGGGGAGTAGTGGAAAGTGGGTTGGGGAAAGATAAGGCAGGATAACTTCGGCTCATTTGCCTTTGGTTGGGGAGGGGGGGTGATCACGGTCAGTGGCCTTTTATGACTTCATTAGAACATGAGCTCCGTTTTAATGGTTATTATTCGCGTGCGAAATAGGCAGGAAATAGAAACGCCGCCTCTGCTTTGCTAACTGGAGAAAGAGGAGGAGGAGTCAGATGAAAACTGAAAGTTGTCTTTAAATTGAATCTCTAGCCAAGATAGAGGGAGACTCCTCGCTGATCGTGGTCATGGGACGAGGAATGAAATCTGTCTTTAAATTAAATTTTTGATAGAGAGAGAGAGAGAGAGAGAGAGAGAGAGAGAGAGAGAGAGAGAGAGAGAGAGAGAGAGAGAATCATTCAAATACTGAACCCTGCGTAATTAAATAAGAGAGAGAGAGAGAGAGAGGGTCATTAGAATGTTGAACCTTGCATAGCTAAATACGATAGAGAGAGGTCATTCAAATATTTAACCTAGCGTAACTAAATATGAGAGAGAGAGAGAGAGAGAGAGAGAGAGAGAGGTCATTCGAATGTTGAACCTTGCATAGCTAAGTACGAGAGAGAGAGGTCATTCAAATATTTAACCTAGCGTAACTAAATATGAGACCTTACCTTACAGACCTTACATTTCGTTCGGGTTGCCCCAGGTCCCTCAGTGTGAGGCGCCTCTAATGTCTACCAGAGAGTTGCTAGTACATCTTCCGGTATATTTTGCATCTTCCAATCTTGGATGGTCTGGGATGCAGTTTAGATATTTGTCGAGCTTATTCTTAAACACATCTACGCTCACTCCTGATATATTCCTCAGATGAGCTGGCAACGCATTGAATAGACGCTGCATTATCGATGCTGGTGCGTAGTGGATTAATGTTCTGTGTGCTTTCCTTATTTTTCCTGGTATAGTTTTGGGCACTATTAATCTACCTCTGCTTGCTCTTTCTGATATTTTTAGTTCCATGATATTTTCTGTTATTCCTTCTATCTGTTTCCATGCCTGAATTATCATGTAGCGTTCTCTTCTCCTTTCTAGACTATATAATTTTAAGGATTGTAGTCTTTCCCAGTAGTCTAGGTCCTTAACTTCTTCTATTCTAGCTGTAAAGGACCTTTGTACACTCTCTATTTGTGCAATATCCTTTTGATAGTGTGGGTACCATATCATATTGCAATATTCAAGTGGACTACGAACATATGTTTTATAAAGCATAATCATGTGTTCAGCTTTTCTTGTTTTGAAGTGCCGTAACAACATTCCCATTTTTGCTTTACATTTTGCCAACAGAATGGCTATTTGATCATTGCATAACATGTTCCTATTCATCATCACACCAAGGTCTTTAACTGCTTCCTTATTTGTGATTGTCTCATTATTAGGTCCCCTATATGCATATAGCTTTCCTTCTCTGTCTCCATAATTTATTGATTCAAATTTATCAGAGTTAAATACCATCCTATTTACCTCTGCCCAATCATATACTTTGTTAAGGTCTCTTTGTAGAGCGTTCCTATCTTCATCACAAGTAATTTCTCTACTTATTCTTGTGTCATCAGCGAAACTACTCACTACCGAATCCTTAACATTACTGTCTATGTCTTCAATCATAATAACAAACAGTATTGCAGCTAGCACCGTACCTTGTGGCACACCGGATATTACCTTGGTTTCATCCGATTTCTCATCGTTTGCAATAACTATCTGTTTTCTGTTTGTGTAAAAATTCTTTTAACCATCTTCCTACTTTATCTACGATATTGTGTTTTCTAATTTTCTTTGCTAATATATTATGGTCTACTTTGTCAAAAGCTTTTGCAAAGTCTAGATAAACCACATCTGTTTCATTTCCGCTTTTCATATTTTTGAATATGTTCTCACGGTGGACTAACAGTTGGGTTTGTGTACTTTTTCCGGGTACGAAACCGGGTGTTTGTCTATATTAAACAAATTATTTTTTTATTAAATGTTTCATAATATTTTTCTTCATTACCCTTTCATACACTTTCATAATATGTGATGTTAGACTCACAGGCCTATAATTACTTGCCTCTAGTCTTGATCCACTTTTGAAAGTAGGGGTGATATATGCTAATTTGTGCTCATCATAAATCTTGCCTGTATCTACACTTTGTCTTAATAATATTGCAAGTGGCTTTGCGATAGAATGAACTACTTTCTTTAACAAAATAGCAGGGACTCCATCCGGCCCTGCAGCAGCTCCATTTTTAATTTCATTAATTGCCTGCACAATATCAGCTTCATTAATTTCTATGTCAGCTAAATATTCACTATTTTCGTCCCTTACTTCTATATCATTATCTTCATTATCTATTCTAGGGGTGAATTCTCTCTTATATCGTTCTGCCAGTATGTTGCAAATTTCCTTTTTTTCATTCGTTAATCTCCCTTCAATTCTCAGAGGGCCTATTTCTATTCTTCTTTTATTCATCTTCTTCGCATATGAGTATAATAGTTTGGGGTTTTGCTTGATATTTAATAGGGTTTTTTCTTCCAAGTCCCGTTTTTCATTTTCTTTTGATTGTATAATCTTTTGTTCTGCATTTTCTATCTTACTTTTTAGTTCTATAACTTTCCATGCATTTTTTTCTTTTGCAAGACCTTTTTTCCACTTTCTGATTTTCTGGAACAAGATCCTTCTGTCTCTTGGTATGCATGAATGATGTTTACTTTTCTTCTTCGGTATATATTTATCCACTATTTTCTCCAATATTTTATATAATATCTCCGTATTTACCCTTATGTCATCACTTACGAAAATATTATCCCAATCTTTGTTTAATTCTTCATTAATTTCTGACCATTTTATATTTTTACTGTAGAAGTTGTATTTTCCATATCCTTCCCACTTTTTCATTTCTTGCTTATCTCTATTTTCACTTGCTTTGGAATGAACTGTTAATTCTATGACATTATGATCTGAAATACTCGCATTATAAACTATTATTTCTTTAACATAATTCATCTCGTTCACAAATACTAGGTCTAAAGTATTTTCCTTTCTTGTTGGCAGGTGATTTATTTGTTGAATGTTGTATTCTAGTAGCATATCTAATAGCTTTTCAAATTGCCTCTTATCTTCTACACTACTATTACTCTCTTTTTTATATGTATAAGTACAACCACAGTCTCCTATTCGTTCTTTCCATTCTACGAAAGGAAAGTTGAAGTCACCAGATAGGAGAATAGTCCAGTCCTTGTGATTTCTACATATATCATCCAATTTTTCAATTATTAAGTCAAACTCTTTAGTATTAGGAGGTCTATATATTACTATGTTCATCAATTTTTCAGATTCAAATTCTACCGCTATTAGTTCACATTCTGAGTTACTATATTTCTCATATATTTTTCCTTGTTTTTTGTCTTTCCCATTTTTTCTATTTTTTCTATCTGATCTATAAGTTTGGAACCCTTTTATTTGATCATCATTCCCAGTCTCTTGGGAATACCAGGTTTCACTTATATTCATTATATCTATTTTCTTTTCATTTTGGGTTAGTTCTTCTAAGTACTCTATTTTTCTTTTTGAGTTACTCGTAACTAAACCCTGCGCATTCATCACTATGATGGTTTGCGTGTTTTCTCCTTCATTTAATATTGGTAGTAATAAGGATTTTCCCATGTCTCTTTCCTGTTCTGGTATGTTGTTCTTTTTTTCATTTCCAGAAATTCGACATTAAAAAATCCAACTTTTCCATAATATTTGATCTTCCTTCATCATAATTATTCATTTTGTGTCTGAATCTGCAATTTTCTTTCTCCGTTTCTGCAATATCCTCTTGCATAATAAATACAGTTATTATCTCTTGAGTAGAATTTCGGAGCTGATGCTTTGAAATTTTTTGCTGACACCTCTGCATATCTCATTGTGGTGGTTTGCTTTTCTCTTTTACCTGATATTCTTGATTTCTCTCTTTATTTGTTTCTTTCTTATTTTGGATTTTATTACTTGGTTGGTTATTTATTTGATTATGATTCATGGCTACAGGGTGCATATATTTGCATTTTTTGTCGAACTTACATCCTTTTCCTTCTTTTAGGTTTTTACATATTTTTGGATGCAGATCTCTGCAATCATCCCCATAGCCATCTAGGTATGCACATTTACCATATATTTCATAGTTGTGACATACCTTAGGATGTTTGTAGTAACATCTTTCTCCAAATCTGCAATTCCCTCTTTTCAAAAGGTTGCAGATTTTGTCTTTCTTGTCTATTTTTTCCTCTTTCCCGTCATTGTGTAGATCTGGGTAGAGCCTCTTCGGGATTTGCTTTTCTGTTGTCATATCGTAATTTATTTCTTCGTAGGTATGCTGCTTTATTGCCTCATATGTAGTATCAATGAGTATCTCTGCATCCTTACTTTTATCTTGTTCTTTGTTTTCCTTATTTTTTTCTGTCATTTCATTTTTGTTTTCTTCTCTTCCGTTTTCCTCTTCTTCTTTTTCTTCTTCTTCTTCCTCTTCCTCTTCTTCTTCATCCTCAACTATTTGTACATTCAATCTTGATTTAATAACATTGTCTATCCATGATAGACATGTTGAACAAAAAATTCTTGTATCTTTTCTCAAATCTTGCATTACCTCAGCACACTGTGGATGGGTCGGAATGTTGCATGCAGCACATTTTCTGATTAGGTTTTGTGGATTGACTATGCTATACCAAACCTTACACAGTTTGCATGCTTTTGGCATTCTTTTTCCTAATGCATCAATTAGGATATTCACAAGATTCACCTTATTCATTTTCTTTATCGGAATATGTTGGTTTATGTATATTTTCTTTATGAGTCTCTTGACCACTTGGATTTTATTTGGAACTTCTTCAATTATTTTCAAGATGTTTTCATTAGATTTTTTCCAGTTTGAAGGATTATATCCTTCTAATATATCTATGAATACTTTTGTATCTTTTTGGTTAGGACTGTTGCTGATTTCATAGATGAGAAATGCCAGTTCCCTTCCTGCTACCTCATCGTATTGCGAATCTGCCAAGCAAGCTAAATTACGCCACCTTTTCCTGCAGTTGGAACTTACTGCCATCTTGTTCTGATTTCAGTATTACACTTGTTAAACTAACTTAGAAGACGCTTTATCCTACTATTTTCACACTAATCTTATCACCGATAGTTCACGAACACTTCTAGATATTTCTCAAATTCTAGTCGTATGTTAAACTTGTGATATCTGTTGATTAATCTGACTTCACGCGGGTACGTCTCACCAAGCAAGATGGCTACTACGAGAGAGAGAGAGAGAGAGAGAACTCGAAAATTGAACCTTGCATGATTCAAAAAAGAAAAATCCTGCTCTTGTGAAATGAAGCCCCTAATGAGTCATAGCGAAGGACGAAGCTGAAAATCCTGAGCCGGGGCTGTGCAGGACCCATCATCATCCTTCAAGCTGTCCCCTGCAAGTGTAGCGGAAAATTCCCTCGCCCAGCATACCTCTGGTCGGAGCATGTGTCTTCATTCTCTCTCTCTCTCTCTCTCTCTCTCCTTCTTGGACCTCGTTATTGCCTGTGTTTCTTTGAAACGCATAATACATATTTTGGTTTGAAGGATTGGTTTGATTTCTTGTATCCATCAACTTTTATAGCTTTGGTTCTCTTGTGTCATTTCCCAACCAAAGCTTCCACCCTTTTTTATTCCATTCGCATTCAATATCCACACCTTACTCCCATAGAGGAGAGTTGGTTCAACTATGCCTTAATAGATTCCAACCTTGGTTTCCAGAACACTCCAAAATGCCTCCCAAGCTTTTTGCAAACATCCTGTTGCCTTCTTTTCTTCACCTGTCCTGTGACTATAGTAGATTCACGTCAACGGTGCATCTGATGTCTAGGCCAGTCCCTTACGACGCTCCTGATTGGCTGCTGATAAGCCAATCACAGGGCTGGAAACTCTTAGTCTCTCGAGAGAGTTCACATAGGCAGGATGTATGTTCCACCTCTCAAGAGGGATACGTCTGTCAACAGTATCCCCCTGTCATGTGAATTCTCGAGAGAGACTGAGAGTTTCCAGCCTTGTGATTGGCTTATCAGCAGCCAATCAGGAGCGTCGTAAGGGACTGGCTTGGACCCCAGATGCACGGGTGATGTGAATCTACTATCGTCCCTTCTCTCATCCTGCCATAATCTAAAATGTATGCTACCCAGTTATCAATATGAGTCTCCTGGCTCCATTCTTCTACCATCCATTATTCACTGTCCCAGCCTCTCGGTTACATACAACTCTCAACCTTACTCCTCGTCGTATTTTCTTTCACCTCTCTCTTCTTCCACCACTTTCTGCAGTTTCTTTTCACTATCACCAGTCAGTAATGCATCATCTACTAATTTCAGACATCCAAGGATACCGTCACGACCCCTCTTAGTCACATCTTTGCACCTGCCTTTAGTACACCTTCTGCTGTTCTTCTGATTTCTCCCAGCACTCCACTCCATCCATGAACATAATCCCAGCCCATTCTTAAACCAAACCAGTCGCTCTCCCGCCTACAAACTCTAAACAGCAGATTCTTTTTCATTAGAAAAGCATATATATATATATATATATATATATATAATATATATATATATATATATATATATATATATATATATATATATATATATATATTATATACACATATACACACACACACACACACACACATATATATATATATATATATATATATATATATATATATATATATATATATGAATAACTTGATCACGAAATATATAAAACGTGATGCTACGTATAAATAAATGTTTTTGCCACGAAGGAAAAAAAATGAAAAAGCGAGATAGCCAAGCACTTTCGGTCTAGTTCGACCCTTTACTCAGGCACAACTGATTTTACAGAGGAAAAAACATAGTCAAGGTAGGCTTAATATCCAAACTGACACTACAAGCTTAGCAATAAGGTCGATTTCACTCTACAGAAACGAGGAAACGCCTGAGGGCAGCCACACCTTGGAAGATACAAACGCGGTCAACAGACGATTCGTCCAGAAAACAATACATTTTGAAAAAAAAGGAGGCATATACAACTTATTATTATGAAATTTACATAAATGTTCCCCAAAAAATTATTAATGAAAAGACGAAAAAAATATAAATATATCGAGCAAGAGAGAGAGGGAGAGAGAATACCGAGAGAGAGAGAGAGAGAGAGAGAGAGAGAGAAATAATAACTATATACATGTGGGACTACTTTATTAGTAGTTCATTTATCTTAAGGTCCTTCATAAACATTTTACAAATATACGGGTCCAAATGGTACATTCCCGGACTAAGATTTAGGTTGTTTTTATTAGTGATTTGTATAATTGCTGATTCCAGTAAATTTCTTGAAACATAAACAAAATGTTTATGAAGGACCTTAACATAAATGAACTACTAATAAATTAGTCCCACATGTATATAGTTATTATTTCTCTCTCTCTCTCTCTCTCTCTCTCTCTCTCTCTCTCTCTCTCTCTCTCTCTCTCTCGCTCGATATTCTCTCTCCCTCTCTCTCTTGCTCGATTTGTTTATATTTTTTTTCGTCTTTTCATTAATAATTTTTTTGGGGGAAAATTTTTGTAAATTTCATGATAATAAGTTGTATATGCCTCCTTTTTTATCAAAATGTATTGTTTTCTGGATGAATCGTCTGTTGACCGCGTTTGTATCTTCCAAGGTGTGGCTGCCCTCAGGCGTTTCCTCGTTTCTGTAGAGTGAAATCGACCTTATTGCTAAGCTTGTAGTGTCAGTTTGGATATTAAGCCTACCTTGACTATGTTTTTTCCTCTGTAAAATCAGTTGTGCCTGAGTAAAGGGTCGAACTAGACCGAAAGTGCTTGGCTATCTCGCTTTTTCATTTTTTCCTTCGTGCAAAAAACCTTTATTATTTTATATATATATATATATATATATATATATATATATATATATATCTATATATATATATATATATAGATATATATATATATATATATTATATATTATATACAGAGAGAGAGAGAGAGAGAGAGAGAGAGAGAGAGACGAGAGAGATAGAGAGAGAGAGAGAAGAGAGGAGAGAGAGAGTAACATTTTTCTCGTACAAAAGGGGGCGTGTGGTAGTTTTTTTTTTTTTTTTTTTTTTTTTTTAGAAAGGATTGAGAAGTGTTTTACGTAGGACCCATGTGAAGAATTTGAAAGTAAATGGAGAAGGCTGTATGCGGCAAACAATGACCTAAACAAAGTTACCAGAAAGACAGTTATTACTATTATAATATTAACAGAATTTGCATAGATTTTCACACAAGCTTTTACCCAGAATATGTACAGCTTCCCTCAAAAATATTTACATAGTTTTTTGTAGAGATTGTTTTTTTTTTTTTTTTTTTTTTTGCTTTGTTTTTGTTTTTATGAAATAGAAATTAATTTGATTACTGGAAATTTTGCCGTCAGGCCGGAGAAAAAATAAAGAACTACTGAAAGCTGGAAAAGCAGACAGTGTGAAACGGAATCTTTCTCCAAAGGCTGACGTAATATTCTCCATGGAAAAAGTAATGGCAAAATAATGAAGACAAATACCGCTGAACTGGAATGACCCGGAAATTTAATATTTGACCGACTGGAGACGTGTGAGGGGACTTAGGAATCCCTAAAATGCCAAATTTGATTTATTTATATATATATATATATATATATATATATATATATATGTATATATATATATATTATATATATATATATAGTATATATATAATATATATATATATATATATATAATAATATATATATATAAACAATTCATAATTCACATTTGGCATTTCAAGGATTCCTAAGTCCCCTCACACGTCTCCAGTCGGTCAAATATTAAATTTCCGAGTCATTCCAGTTCAGCGGTATTTGTCTTCATTATTTTGCCATTACTTTTTCCATGGAGAATATTACGTCAGCCTTTGGAGAAAGATTCCGTTTCACACTGTCTGCTTTTCCAGCTTTCAGTAGTTCTTTATTTTTTCTCCGGCCTGACGGCAAAACTTTCCAGTAATCAAATTAATTTCTATTTCATAAAAACAAAAACAAAACAAAAAAAACTAGAATCTCTACAAAAACTTTGTAAATACTTTTGAAGAAAGCTGTACATATTCTGGGTAAAAGCTTGTGTGGAAATCTATGCAAATTCTGTTTAAAAATTTGATACAAATTCTTGAAAACTTGTGTTGAAATCTATTGAAATTTTGTGTAAAAACTTGTGTGGAAATCTATACAAATTCTTCCTAAACAATTGTTTGGAAATCTGTACAGATTCTTCTTAAGGACTTGTTTGGAAATCTATATGGATTCTGTTTAAAAACTTTTGTGGAAATGTACATAAATTCTGTTTAAAAGCTTGTTTGGAAATGAGTACAAATTCTGCTTAAAAATTTGTGTGGGAAATCTACAAATTCTCAGTAAAAACTTGTGCGGAAATCTGTACATATTCTGCTTAGAAACCTGTGTGGAAATCTATACAAATTTTGCTTAAAAACTTTTGTGGCAATCTATACAAACTGTTTAAAACCTTGTGTGGAAATGTATACAAATTCCGTTTAACCCTTGTGTGGAAATCTATTCCTATTCATCTAAGAAACTTCTTTCCCATTTCGTTGAACATCCAGATGTTCTATTTGCATTACCGTATGCTGTCATGATTCAGATATGCTTAGTTCGTGATGTTGGTTTTCGTAAACGAATCTCTCAAATAGCTTCTCCTGTATAAACCAAAACCTGTCCTCTACATCCTTGTTCATTCTTTACTCTTTTTATTATCCTGATGTATTTATTTATTTGTGTATGGTTGTAACAAGTAACATTCACAACTGTGGAGCAAAAACAACAGCAATAAACAAGTGCTATATACACAAGGGGATGGAAAACAAGAACACACAAAGCCTGCAACACACCTCCGGCAGTTTCCAGTTCCATAAATAGAGAGAGAGAGAGAGAGAGAGAGAGAGAGAGAGAGAGAGAGAGAGAGAGTCTGGACTGCCTTAGGTGATGGAAGACTTCGCTCTTTAAAGCTGATGGATCCCGAGTGTCTGGGAACTTTAATGTTGAAGACGTGGGAAGGGGAGGGGGGGGGGGGAAATAGGGAGGGAGGGGATGTACCAGAGGGCCGGAAGTGGACCAATGCAGTTGAGTTTTAAAAGTATTCAATTGGGGGGGGGGGGGTTGGGGGAGTGAGGGGGGTTGTTTTGATGTGTCAAGACGCAAGAGATAACCTGACGTACTCTCGTGAACCTGGTGTGGTAAAAGATTAGCAGCCACTCAGGGTTTAATATTTTTAACCACTACTTTTTAAAAGGGATGGTGAATGATGGAGTGGAGAGAAGGGGTGAAGGGTGGGCTCTCTCTCTCTCTCTCTCTCTCTCTCTCTCTCTCCCCTCTATCTTCTCTATCTCTCTGGCTCTCTAATCCTATATTCTCTCTCTGCTTTATCTCTCTCTCTCTTTCTCTCTCTCTCTCTAGATGCGATTGAAGATTGTAAGGCGAGTAGTGTGATTACCGAGACGTGAGGTGAATTCTGAGGTGGGCAATGTATGGAAATTTCACGCATTTAGGACTTCTCTTTTTTCTCTCTAATCTTTCAGTGGTGGTTTAAAAGTCTCCTCTGCACTTCAGTTCCCTCAACTAATTTAAACTCATTAAATCGCGGGATAATTAACTCGCGGAGTGCCCTCCAGCCTAATTTTTTTTTCCTTTCAAGTTCGGATGAGGTTAAATCTCGATCGACCGTGACGCTGGAGTTGCATTTTAATGAAGAAGGACCTGTCTCGAAAAGAGGATAGACTTTTTAACAAGATTTAAAATGTTGCTTGACTAAAAAAGAGAATTGACATTTAATAAGATACAAAATATTTTTTACTGAAATGAGGTTTGACTTTTAACAAGATTTAAAATGTTATTTGTCTAAAAAGAGAATTGACTTGTAACAAGATTTAAAATTTTGTTTGACTAAAAAGAGGATTGACTTTTAACAAGATACAAAATATTTTTTGACTGAAATGAGAATTGACTTTTAACAAGATACAAAATATTTTTTGACTGAAATGAGAATTGACTTTTAACAAGATACAAAATATTTTTTGACTGAAATGAGGTTTGACTTTTAACAAGATTTAAAATGTTATTTGTCTAAAAAGAGAATTGACTTTTAACCAGATTCAAAATATTGTTTGACTAAAAAGAGAATTGACTTTTAACAAGATACAAAATATTTTTTGGCTGAAATGAGAATTGACGTTTTTAACATGATTGAAAATACTGTTTGACTGAAATGAGAATTGACTTTTAACAAGATTTAAAATGCTATTTGACTAAATGAGAATTGACTTTTAACAAGATTTAAAATGTTATTTGACTAAAAAGAGAATTGACTTTTAACAAGATTTAAAATGTTTGACCAAAAAGAGAATTGACTTTTAACTAGATTCAAAATGTTATTTTTTATTAAAAAGAAGATTGACTTTTAAACAAGATTCAAAATGTTATTTTGACTAAAATGAGAGTTGACTTTTAACAAGATTCAAAATGTTATTGGACTTAGAGCTTTTATTAAGAATAAGTCGTACATCTGCGCTCGTTTTATCATATCTTTGATACACTCAACAGAAAAGGAATAAGTTCTTTAATGAAAATAGGTCTTAGATCTGCGCTCGTTTCATCTTATCTTTGATGCAGTCAACGGAAAAGCAATTCTTTAAAGTTGGTTATTAAAAAGAAGAGTCAACAAACAATTTAGTTCTGAGAATGAACGTGTTTTTACAGCTTCCTGTCGGCGCAGACGAGAACCATTACGTTTTTACCATTCACTTTTTCCCTTAGTACATTTAAGTAAGAGTGGTAAGTTTAATGTTCCTGCAGTATATCTAAAAATGGGTGTTAGGGTTTTTATCTTTTAGTTTTTCCTGTCGTTAAAATAACAAGAGAGCTGTTTTACCACTTAACCATTCTTGTAGTATATTTGAATAAGAGCGTAACGGTTTTACCATTTCGTTTGTCCTGTAGTATATTTAAGTAAGAGTGTTTCGATTCTACCATTTGGTTTTTCCTGTGGTATATTTAAGGAAGAGTGTTAGGTTTTTACCATTTGGTTTTTCCTATAGTATATAAAAAATTAGTATTGTAGGTTTTTGCCATTTAGTTTTTCCTGCAGTATATTTTAATAAGTGCTCTACGATTTTACCTTATAGTTTTTCCTACAGTATATATAAAACTTAGTGTTTTACGTTTTTGCCATTTATTTCTTCGCGTAGTATTATTTAGATAAGGTTTACTTTTTAATCATTTAGTTTTCCCTGTATTTTATATAAACAAGAGTTTTCCTTTTTCACTATAGAAAGTAAGTACTTAATTTCTATATTTTGGCGTTTTTATGGACCCCGTTTATTAGATGGAATTCTGTTGTAACAGAACATTTTTACCAGTCATATATATATATATATATATATATATATATATATATATATATGTATATGCAATTTGTGTGCATGAATGAATTTTATCACATCACCGTGATTCATATACAAGCATTAAGCTACAAATGTCCGTTAATATCCAATTCGCTTTATCTCGGAAAGAATATATTTTCATATGGGTTAGCCGTGTCGTTTAAAGCGCCCCTGTAGTCCTGAGTCTTTCTCTATTCGCTGGTTCGATCCCACGAGACGACCAACTTGTTATCTACTAAGAAAAATTCCCCTTCGGTTAACGTATATATGTACGGGTTTCGCCTGTATAGGAAGGCGTCCCGTTTGATGTTATACCCTGCGACTGTCAAATGCCAGTATCTGTTGTCTACTTCCCCATCCTCGTCGGAGTGACATCGATGCAGAGAGATTTTCTGAGTTCTCATTTGTATCTTCCTTGAGTATAGAGGGGAAGACTCAAACTCAGTGTTGCCAAACTTAACAATTTATTAAGAACTACATCTTTGGAGTAGAGGAAGAGTTGGTTTCAGAGAACTGGTCTCGATGAAGAGAAGTAGAGATTTAAAGTTACAAAGTCTTGTACAAAGATAGTAGAACAAAGCTTATTTCAGCATACATAACATACAGACAGACGAACATGTGACTAGGAAGTCACGTGTTATCTCTGCGGGTGATAGGTCACCAGCTTCTCCAGGAAGGCACTGTGACCTGTTTTACAAGACAATGGTTTTGATTACACAGGCAAAGGCAAACCAGGGCGTCGCAAACATAACACGGCAGCTTCTAGCTTGCGTCCTGTTTGTGGGTCATATCACACACCTGTCTCGCCAGTGACCCCTTGGGTCATGGGCTTACTTACATATATGGAAATTATGTAATTCATAATGTAATTATTACATATAAACATATATTCTTTCCGAGGTAGAGCCAGTTGGATGTTAAAGGGCATTTGTAGCTTAATGCTTATATATAGTTTTCGGTATTCATTCGCCTTCGCTAACTCCAAAGGTTGAAATTTCCTTTCGCAATTTTGTGAAAAGAAAAAATTGCAAATTAAACAGAAAAATTCGTTCTGCATCAGGTGCACGTAGTCACATTAAAAGGTGTGAACTCTTTTGAAATCGCCGTGTAATTTTTGCTCATGGAAATTTTTTTTTCTTTTCGTGATGATAAAACTCTTTAATAACATAAAATGATACGCTGTTTTTTTTTATATTCTACACAGTGAAATAAAAACATATTACACTTTGAAACGACGTCAGTATTTTAAAACAGTTTGTAGTTCCGTAATATCAGAGGTTTGAAAAAAATGAATGGCCTCTCTCTCTCTCTCTCTCTCTCTCTCTCTCTCTCTCTCTCTCTCTCTCTCTCTCTCTCTCTCTCTCTCTCCTGTTCGATTAAACATGTAAGTGAACTTTACTAGGTTCATCCTAACTGAGATTCCTTACAGCCCTGACCTAAGTACAAATAAGATGAGATCTGATCCTTTTCCGAACTTTATCTTTAAGCGCCCGAGAGAAATCAATAGGATCTAATGACCTATTTCGGTACGGGACATATTCCAAATTCAATTTTAAGTGAGAGGAAGGAGTGTGTGTGATTTTGGGGTCCTCGGTCTCTCTACTCACGCAACGTGTGCCACGTAACTTAAATTCCAATCACGTGAACTGGAATTAGTCTCTGACCCTGAAGAGCTGCTGTTTGGTTTCCGTGGTCACGTGCGCGCGCACACACACACACACACACACACACACACACACACACGTCAACAGTCAATTTTCGCGCGTTCTTCCTCCTAAGAGCAGAAATAAGTCGTTGTATCCCCACTACAAGCTTTTAATCTTTTACGATACCATCCATATAACTCCGTCGCGTTCGTTTGAACACTTTCATCGGTTCAAAGTTCGGATGAAAGAGGCATTATTCAGCGTGAGGGTAGCCTCCTCTGAAGTCTAAAAAACAAAACGAGTTTTCACTGAAACTTTGCAACGAACTTGATTGGGCTTGTTGTAAGCTGCAATGGATTGTTACACCATTTCTGGAATCAGTGCCGTGAGATATTGTTGGCTGGAATCTAAGGAAAAGGATACCGTACTTTATTCACTATTCATCGCCAAAGGCATTTTGGGGCTTTTTTGAAGCTTTCATTACCAACAATATCATACAGACATCTGTTTGTGTACTTCATTAAGAGACTGAATCCTTGTCAAATCAAGATTATTCTAAGGGGTGAATTATTGTTATTATTTTTTTCTTCTATCACTGTCCCCCAATTCGACTGGTTGGTACTTTCAGTGTGGGGTTCCGGGTTGCATCCTGCCTCCTTAGGAGTCCATCACTTTTATTATGTGCGCCGTTTCTAGGAGCACACTCTTCTGCACGAGTCCTGGAGCTACTTCAGCCTCTGTGTTTTTTCACATTCCTTTTCAGGGATCTTGGGATCGTGCCTCCTAGTGTTCCTATGATTATGGGTACAATTTCCACTGGCATATCCCATATCCTTCTTATTTCTACTTTCAGGTCTTGATACTTATCCATTTTTTCCCTTTCTTTCTCTTCAACTCTGGTGTCCCATGGTATTGCGACATCAATGAGTGATATTTTCTTATTGATTTATTATTATTATTATTATTATTATTATTATTATTATTATTATTATTATTATTATTATTATTATTATTATTATTAGTCACTAGAAAAAGCTAATGAATTAGTTCTAAAACGAAACATTGTTGCTGTAAAGTAACAATGTCCCCAATGCGTACGTCACTCTTCAAAAGGCCTAATACACCAATCAGTCTTCCAGCTTCCAGGAGGAAAGCTCTGATGCATTCAAATTCGCCTCCCTAATGACCCACTTCATTAGACGGGACTGCATGTTCGGAGTACTCTCTCTCTCTCTCTCTCTCTCTCTCTCTCTCTCTCTCTCTCTCTCTCTCTCTCTCTCTCGGGAATTTCAAAGAGCCACGCCGGAATTAATATTCTTTTCATGGTCTCTCTCATTACGGAGGTGGGATTACTTCTTTCGGGCTCTCTAAAGAATCTTGCTGAGCCGCTTTCATCCATTCATTTTCTTCCAAATAACTTTGGATTACTAATTGAATAACGAGGTTACCATAAGCTAGTTAGATTCTTAGGTGAGCCCTATGCCTCCGAGACGTTTGTTTGGCGGCCGCTGATTGGCTGGGAGCTGCCTATAACTCCCGGTACCAGCCAGTCAGCGGCCGCCAAACAAACGTCTCCTCAGCATAGGGCTCATCCAAGAATCTACCTTAGGTGAACCAGCTATAACAACATCAACACCGTAGGCATTACTTGAGGTTCTTTGCAGCGTGCCCTCAGCCCCTAGCTGCAGCCACTTTCGTTCCTTTTACTGTACCTCCTTTCGTATGCTCTTCCTTCCATCTTACTCTCCTTAACCCTCTCCTAACAATTGATTCTTAGTGCACCTGCTTTGAGGTTTTCCTCCTGTTACACCTTTCGAACCTTTTACTGTCGATTTCCATTTCAGCGCTGAATAATCTCAACTCAACAACATCAAATGGATGGCAAAGTCTGGGTAATGAGTCATGTTTTCTCTGATGAATAAACTGGTTCTGACTCATCAATCATTTTAGTGTAGGGTCGAATAAGGATGTATTTTCAAAAACCAATTCATAGAATTATATCCTGATTAGCAGTCAATAAATAATGGGGAAATGAAAAAGTTGAATCCACATATCTGCAAATATTAGCAAATAAAATTTTAGACTGAACTGATGTTAACAACAATCTCATCTTATAACAAGAATAAAACATTAACTCATACATATGACATCATTTAATGTATTTTGACAGAAAAGATTGGTTTCTTTTTTTTAGTTTCCGTAAGATTTCATCTTCTCTCCATATTTCTCTTGAATTTTAAGCTTGATTTTTTCACTTCAGAATCTTGGTGATCATGTGATGAGAAGTGTGTGCGCACAGTCTCTTCATTTATATACTGTGTCTAGCTTCAGAGAGTGTCAGGTGAAGAAATCCGAAATAGATTTATATCCTTTTCTTTTTTCCTTAGATAATGTACTAAGTGGCAACTTATTCTTACTGCCATGAGCGGGTTGGAATCCACCCACTGAAGGAGATAGCTACTCCATATATTTCCCATCTGGATATATATATATATATATATATATATATATATATATATATATATATATATATATATACAATGTTTATAGCACATATACATATATATGTGTGTATATTATATTTATATATATATATATATATATATATATATATAAAGGTTTTTTGCCACGATGGAAAAAATGAAAAAGCGAGATAGCCAAGTACTTTCGGTCCTGTTCGGACCCTTTACTGAGGCAAACAGTTTGCCTCAGTAAAGGGTCCGAACAGGACCGAAAGTACTTGGCTATCTCGCTTTTTCATTTTTTCCTTCGTGGCAAAAAACCTTTATTTATACATAGCATCACGTTTTATATACTTCGTGATCAAGTTATTCATATATATATATATATATATATATATATATATATATATATATGTGTGTGTGTGTGTGTGTGTGTGTGTGTGTGTGTGTGTGTGTGTGTGTGTGTGTATAGAAGTAAGCAACACACAATCCGTACCTTTCAAGTGAAAGACCTGGGTTCATTCCTGATGTAAGTCAGAAACTCATATATATATATATATATATATATATATATATATATATATATATATATATATATATATATATATCTACACACATACATACACGAAAATTGAAGGGCAGAAAGTGGAACACTAAGCGTTTTCCCGTTTAATCGTACGTCAGGGTACGAAAATAAACAGAATGAAGGAGAATATCAATACGTCACTTGTCGAAGGGTAATTAGAAGTAGGTAATCTAGGATAATAAGGGATTATCCGGTGTCGTTAAACTAAGACCCTTAGAGACCCGGCACTCAGAACCAACATTAGGCGAGGGTAACTAAATAGAAACTCGCATCTGAGCTTCGGCTTAGGACCGGATTATCGTCGTTTGTCCTGGTATATCTCTTATGAGCATTTTATACTGCTCTCTCTCTCTCTCTCCTCTCTCTCTCTCTCTCTCTCTCTCTCTCTCTCTCTCTCTCTCTCGTTTTGTTAGAATTGTTTAATTTTTACCCCAAGTTCTTGGTACTTAAATTCCGCCCATTATTCTTTACGTAATGGAACTTATACTATACACACACACATATATATACATACATAAATGCATCACAAAACATGCTATATAAATATGCATATATTATATATATTTATACCATATATATATATTTATATATATATATTATATATATATATATATATATATATATATATATATATATATATTTGTGTGTGTACGTTCATAAACAAGCTTGTCTCCAATGTACAGAGGAAAATATATAAGCGTGCATTGATATGTGCGTTTAGGTATGATCGATTATTAGCACTTGAATGCGATTTAATCCCTGCAAGATTTGTGGTAATGGACGTGAACGAAATATTCAACAGGTATCATATTCGTACGGAGCTCTTTATTCCTGGTTCGGAATTTGTTTAGTTTTCGATTGGATAACACTCTGCAAATCCAAGCTGAAATGTCGTTCGTTTAAAAGATAGTTCAAAGGTATTCGAAATCATTTCTTAATAATAAACTGGATTTAATTCAGACCCGTCTCTCTCTAATGCATCGTCATCACTATTAAAGCTTATCTTTGTTGCAGTCATTCATGAATAATTAAAGCTGTCTGGTGCTGTAGAAATGATTAATGAGACGCTTCGTTAATTTGCATGGGGGAAATTCGACCTTTTCATGTTTTTGTTTGGTATTGTGATTGTCAGGAACTTGAAGACTGCGCTACGTTCGGCCATAGATACATTGAAAACGTTATGAAACAGACACACACACACACACACACGCATATAATTTTACGTACATACAAGCTCACACACAACATCAGATATAACATATAGTCAAATATAACATGCAACTGCACTTTCGGTTGAGCTTACTCTTAAAACGTAATGGGGAAAGTCTTAATATCTTTTAATTATTAGGATTATTTTTTAACAAAATATGTAGAATAAACAGAAAATTCCCAGTACTCACTGTAAAACACTACAGTAACTTGCAAGAGTTATAAGTATTAAACTATTTGCAAGCAATGTAACCTAACATGACCTTCTCTGGCTGTGAGGGCCGTTTAGTTGCTACAATAACATTGCTCTCGTTTAAATCTTGTAAAATATGATTCATTTTCCCTAAATAAAATATCTAAGTAACCAGGATAAGGAAATGAGTATTGAAAGCTTATTATGGACATACGTACTCTGTGACGAACGTTTATGAAATAATAATAAAAAAAATCATTTAGGATTGATTGAATGTAAGGTAATAACCTGTGAGTGCAGCACTCGATAACTGTTTATTTTTATTTCCTATTACTGATCAATTTTAGAATTCTCTTCTTGCCTCTGTCATTTTCGTGTTCATATCATTTTCTCCCTCTAAGAATAAGGTTTATTGCTTCCTTTGCGGTGAGGCTTCGTACAACTATCAGCTTTTTCGGCTAAAAAATTGATGATAAAAATTATAAATATACCTGGAACTTATTATTTGGGAGTTGGTCGCCGGTAACATTGACCTTTCAACTTGAAATAAATGTTTTCCATGATGATTATGAAACACAAACAAGCCACAAAATTCGAGAATGAATAACAACTCTATAAAAGTAAGTGCGCGCAGGTAAATCTCGGTGTTTTGCCCTTTAAGAAATATTAAATATTACGAATGTGTTTCATTTGAATATGTCTGAATGCCAGGTCTCAAGCGTAATGGCACAGAGGGGCATGATGAATAATGCATTTTGAAGTTAAACACCACAACATATTTTAAATGTTGCATGCCGAAGCAGGTCACTGCAGCCTCCCCCCTCCCCCAAAAAAAGTCCAGCGCCCTTTCAGAGAAATCTGAGGCCTTTTGAATCAAATCCCTTGATATTAGGAAGAGATAAAAACCTTTTTTTTCTCACTTTCTCGCTGAAAGGATTTGGGAAAAAGCGAGAGCGAAAAGTTTTGGCAAAGCGGGGTATTCCAGCAATGTCGGGTATTTCAGTAATCTAAAATAAATGTTCTTGGTAATCTTTCTTTTGATGTTGTTCTTTAGTGTTCGCGTGGGGGAAAAAATATCCGCTCAAAAGGATTAGGTTGTTTCAGAGTCGCTCGAAATAACAGAGACTTCGCTGGAGAAATGAAAAAAAAAATTCCATAATCGCTGGAATTTCCGTCTGTGGTTCAGGTCGAGGGTCAGACTGGAAAATGCTTTAATGTATTCTACGGGATGACACAGATTTACGAAGGGTATTTGAAAAGTGGCTATCTATTTACGCGTAGATTCATTTGTGATTC
This sequence comes from Macrobrachium nipponense, assembly GCF_015104395.2. Taxonomy (NCBI): domain Eukaryota; kingdom Metazoa; phylum Arthropoda; class Malacostraca; order Decapoda; family Palaemonidae; genus Macrobrachium; species Macrobrachium nipponense. The sequence goes on along the minus strand of NC_061110.1, from coordinate 91,809,807 downwards.
AAGAGTCGGGGAAAATCTAACTTTGGAAATATAACCCTTTTGACAGTGGACTGTACTATACTGTACAGGTAATACAGAAAGGACCAGTTGATGCAGATAGTTTTTATTTGTTTATGTATTTTTTATTTATTTATTTATATTTTTTATTTTATTTTATTTTATTTTTTTTATTATTATTTTTTTGGTCAGCCAAGTGAAACGATGCCAGAAATATCCAGATACTGTTAAAAATTAATCAAAAATATTTAATATAATATATCCTCTTGAAATTTGCCAATGCTGATAATACTCAACAATTTCAAACTCGGGCAATCATTTCTACTGTTATGAGTATTATAAATAAAAAAAGGACATCAATTGAATGTTAATTACTATTTATGATTTCTCCAGGACGTCTAGGACCTCTGAAATCAAACAAACAAATGATTACAAACAATTGCAAAGTTTTGATGCTGCTGAAGAATTTACTGATTCAGTCTGAGAGCGCAGTGGACGGACGAACTGACATTATCCAGCTAAAATGAATTAAAACCCAGCATGTGAGCAACGGTCAGACTAATTCGTATAACTTGAAATATGAAGTAATATTACAGTCAGTGGAACTATAATAACAACCCTAAAACATGGCTGAAGTGCTGATAACTGCATTTGCACGACTTGAAAGGTAGGAAGCTAACGCCAATTGCAAATTGCTCTTCATGAATCACGCGTAATGGACTGGTCGTGAATTTCAAAAGTACTGTGCTTTTACATTAATTAGGACATTGCAGCATTGCAGTTTAGACGAGTGAATTACTGGGAGGGTTTTGTGTAATTTACGAATGACGTAAAAACAGCTGTTTTCTGTCAACTGGACTTGACGAATGGCAAGGAATATTTTGAGTATCAGAGAGAGAGAGAGAGAGAGAGAGAGAGAGAGAGAGAGAGAATGAGGCCTCTGTTTTCCAGAGGCTCCATCACGTTCAGAAAACTCGATTGCGCCGAAGAAACTTCGGCGTATTTTTACTTTTTTCTTTTTTTGTAAAGTTTCGTATATTGGTCTCCGCGTTCAGAATAAGTGATGTCTTCCTCTGAGGCATCCAAGAGAAATCTCCAATTCAACAGCCTGCTCACCAAGTCTTCGTATGCTGGATATACCTGTTGCATATTTCGCCCTGATAGCAACAGTTTCACGAGCCACCTTTGCAAAGATCGGCTCTTTTTTTTTTTTTCCCCGCAAATCAAGTCCTAGGACGGAGTGTATGGGAGGAGGGCGGTCGAGGTTTAACCTGTAAGTAGGAAAAATCATTTTTGTGATAATACTTTATGTTCAAAGCCCTCTTTGCATAACTTTGCATTGATGTAAAGTATACTCTGACATACTACATTTACTTTTTACGGAACGTATTATATTAGTGTTTTCAGACAAATTAGAAAAAAATATACACAAAATAAAGACCATAGTGTTTGTGATCAGCATTTTGACGAAATGCTATATAATAAATTTAACTTTGCCTTTTGGTGTTTATGATCAACATTTTTACGAAATGCCATATAAATTTAACATTGCCGTTTTCCAGCCAAGATTCAGAGTCGATAGCACTTACTTACTTGGGATTGACTAAACTAGATGCGTTGTCTTGCTATTGGTCAGTTTTTCATTTCTCCAAAGAATGGAAGAAAAACGCAACGACAAAATAATTTCAATACAAAATAAAATTATGTGACGAGTGTGTAAATGGAAAAATATACATCCCCATGAGACTTAAAATCCTTCGCATCTCCAAATTTTCCGCTGATGCAGTAATCTGTTCCTCACTTTTACTTCTTTGGGGGGGGGGGGGGGGGGGGGGGCGATTTTCCTTTTTTATTTCTCCTTTCGAAGCCAACGAGAATGTCCTTCCCATTCCTGGACTAAAATGATATGGTGGTCCCTATTGATATAATATTATATATATATATATATATATATATATATATATATATATATATATATATATATATATATATATATATATATAGTATATGTATATATATATATATATATATATATATATATATATGCCATATCACATTTCCGTGATTCATATACGTGTATCGAACTACAATGTCCTTTAATATCTAATTCGCTCTACCTCGGAATTAATATATTTTCATATATGCTTAACCGAAGGGGAATTTTTTCTCGATAATAGACTTGCCTGGACCCAGGCGCGAACCCATGGAGCCTCTCAAATCCAGGAACGTCATTATCGAGAAAAAATTCCCCTTCGGTTAAGCATATATGAAAATATATTATTCCGAGGTAGAGCGAATTAGATATTAAAGGACATTGTAGTTCGATATATATATATACATACACATATATATATATGTATATATATATATATATATATGTATATATATATATACACATATATATATATATATATATATATATATATATATATAATGTATATATCGATATATATATATATATATATATATATATATATATATATATATAAATAGTTATCACATCACCGTGTTGGCCGAGTCGGTAAAGACGTCACTGAAGTCCTCCTGATTTCTCCTCTGTGCTCTGGTTCGAATCCACGAGAGGACGAAATTATTATCCACTAAAAAATTTCCACTTCGGTTAGCGTATATGAAAATATATGAACTCGGAGGTAGAGCGAATTGGATATGAAAGGACATTTGTAGCTAGAGAGAGAGAGAGAGAGAAAGAGACGTAAATCGATTCGTCGTACAAATTATTTAGCTGCAAAGATGCATTCCATAAAAAAATTGACTTGAATCTCCTGGCCTTGTGTCAGGATTGTTTCCTGGAAATTGGTGCTCTTGTTGGCTTGCAAAATAAATTGGGTTCCAGATATAAAGGTGTATAATTCGTACGGAGTTGTTACTGACGGTTTAAGAATTATAACTGTTGCTTCCAAATTAAGATGGCCTTTGCTTCTCATAAGCTAAATAATGGTTTAAGCTTCGAGAATAGATAACTATCTACTATTTCCTGTACCCAGTTTATGTGATATAAACGTCCCCATGCCTCATTCACCTAGGTTATGTAATATATACGTCCCCATTCCTCATTTACCCAGTTTATGTAATATATACATCCCCATACCTCATTTATTTCAAATTATTGACTGAACGACCTTATCTTTTGCTTAACACATAGAAATTCGCGCGTCGTATTTCCTCGACTTCTACTTCACAACAACAAGGAACTCGTTCTTGAAAATTAAACTAGCCATGTCGTAATAAACTTAATCCGTTTGCCTTTGAAAGGCAACAGGTGCTTGAATGCAATCCAATTTCAGCCGAACGTTAAGAAAAAAAAAAAAAGGAAAAGCAAAGGGTGCATGCATCGCCTTGGTGGAGGTGAAAAAAAAAATTCGGAAAGCTCGAAAAAGGTGCCAGATTGGATGGTGACTCGGGGAGTAATAATGCCTCATATTTTTCCCTTCACTGCCATTCTCTGGATAACTTCGGTCTCCCCCCGAAGAGCCAGTGAAGGAGAAGGGGAAAAATATATCAATCATCCCGAAATTGAAGAGATAAATGACTTTTAATATTGGATCAAAGATGTGCATTGCCGTCGTGAAGTGGTTTTAATTGTCCCCGTAGTGGGTTAGTGCCGTCAGTGCACCTCTCGCGGTGCACTGTAGACTTTACTTGAGGTTACTCGCAGGGTCCCTTCGGAACCCCTTTCATTCCTATTTACTGTACCTCCTTTCATATTCTCTCCTCCTGTTACGCTTTTCAGTCCTTTCTACTCTCAATTTCCCGTTCAGCGCTGAATGACCTCGTAGGTCCCAGCGTTCCGTGTATATAGTTTAAATAAACACGTTCGGAAAACAGAATGCTGATGACTCATTCGGAGCTTATTCGGAAATGAGAATTGGTGACTCACAAATTGGACGACGTTACCTTTTTATTTATTTTTTTTTTTTTTCAAATAACTATTTTGGCATTTTCCCATTCGGCCCCCCCTCCCCCCCCCCCCCCCCCCCCCCAACAACCCATCCCCCAGCACACTTATCTTTTCCTTGAATTGTCTTCTTTGTAAGAAGTCTGCTAATGACACTTTAACATATTCTCCTCGAAATCAAGGTTCATTTCCAGTTGGCCAAAGACAGCCTGGAAATCTCACTTAGCTAGAAGCCTCTCTTCCATGGCTGGCTTTCCAGGGAAGCACAGGGGTGCCTATCATCTAGATGGGAGGACCCCCTCCCCCTGGGTTACCTAACCCAGGGACACCCAGAAGGTCTGGAGACCCATTATAACGAACTACTCAGTCGAATAAAATAATAGCATTCGTAATGCTATGACAATAAACATTAGTTGAATGTCACTACCATTAGACTGACTTCCAGGGTAATCAGAGATAGTTATTTGGTTATTTTTAAATCTTAACATTCGTTCACCTTTTGTGAAATATATGATACGAAATGTGGAACAGCAGGTGATTTAAGAAAGGGGGGAATAACGTCAAAAATAGAAAGATTTAAGCTACATATCTTGAAAGTTTATTTGATTTTATAGTTAGATATTTATAAATTTAACATTCGTTCCCATTTCGTGAAACATGATTGAAAAATAGTACGTAGAAGATTTAAGAAAAAAAGGAATAATGTAAAAAATATAAAGATAATTAGCAGATTAGCTAAACAGGGTATTTTAAATTTTCTTTTGTGTATGTGTAAATAGACAAACTGTCGCTAGGTTACGGTTGTATAATTAATTAGCTCTGGGTCCATCCATTATGAATATGGAACTCTCTCTCTCTCTCTCTCTCTCTCTCTCTCTCTCTCTCTCTCTCTCTCTCCAGTGTACGCAGTTACGACAAATCTCTCTCTCTCTCTCTCTCTCTCTCTCTCTCTCTCTCTCTCTCTCTCTCTCGTGTACGCAGTTGCGGCAAAAAAATAATGTGCATGTTGAACAGTACAGAACAATTATTTCTAATCAAATACGCCGTATTTATTTCAATTTTCGTTGGTGAAACAACGCTCTATTCGACCGTAGATTTTAGCATGCTCCTCGAGTAAGGTGGAGGTCGGATCACACCTTGTTTGTTACTCAGAATATCAACTTGTTACTCAAACCAGAAATCGCACCTCTTTTGTTATGTCATGGACAGAAAACGAATGGAATAGTGATATGAAAGAGTATTTGAGTCAGGATAGGAAATCCAGCCTTGATTGACTCTGGATATTGTGCAAACTTAGTACAAAGAAATACTTTTGACAGGTCGCCTGGAGTGAATGAACAAACGCTTGCAGCGGATTAGTCACAAGATCTGGAGAATCACTTTTGATTTTTGGAATTACGTCGGAGATTAATGAAGGGGAGGGCGGGCGCGGTGTATGGGAGAGGGTCGCCTCTGGTACTTTGAGGAACATTTCGGAAATATACAGGTTGTCCATAAAGTCCCAGTACCATCTAGAGCATTAAATACTTGTAATGGTACTGGGACTTTATGGACACCCTGTACTTTGTGTAGGTAAATTGAATTGCTATAATAAAAGTGAAGAGATGGAAAGTTTAAACATTTTTTTTCGGGGTAGGTGGCCGGGGGGGAACGCTTGCATAAAAGGGATTGAAATGCAGATGATGATGATGATGATGATGTGATGATGATGATTATTATTATTATTTCAGTGTATGCTGGAAGTAAACCCTCTTTTAAATATGTTTTATAAAAAGTAATTGCTGCTTCAGCTACGTTAATTTGGTATTGGTTCTTCTCTGTTTTGCCTAATTATGAGAATACAATAATTAAGAAAATAGAAAAGAACCTAGAAAAAATTAATGCAGCTGAGGCAACAATTACTTTTAATAAAACATATTATTATTATCATTTTTTTTTTTTTGGGGGGGGGGGTCTATCACAGTCCTCCAATTCGACTGGGTGGTATTTATAGTGTGGGGTTCCGAGTTGCATCCTGCCTCCTTAGGAGCCCATCACTTTTCTTACTATGTGCGCCGTTTCTAGGATCACACTCTTCTGCATGAGTCCTGGAGCTACTTCAGGCCTCTAGTTTTTCTAGATTCCTTTTCAGGGATCTTTGGATCGTGCCTAGTGCTCCTATGATTATGGGTACAATTCCACTGGCATATCCCATATCCTTATTATTTCTATTTTCAGATCTTGATACTTACCCATTTTTTCCCTCTCTTTCTCTTCAACTCTGGTGTCCCATGGTATTGCGACATCAATGAGTGATACTTTCTTCTTGATTGTCAATCAACGTCACGTCTGGTCTATTTGCACGTTTCACCCTATCTGTTCTGATACCATAGTTCCAGAGGATCTTTGCTTAATCGTTTTCTATCACTCCTTCAGGTTGGTGCTCGTACCACTTATTACTGCAAGGTAGCTGATGTTTCTTGCACAGGCTCCAGTGGAGGGCTTTTGCCACTGAATCATGCCTCTTTTTGTACTGGTTCTGTGCAAGTGCCGGACATCCGCTTGCTGTGTGGTTTATTGTTTCATTTTTCGTATTGCACTTCCTACATATGGGAGAGATGTTATTTCCATCTATCGTTCTTTGAACATATCTGGTTCTTACGGCCTGATCTTGTGCCGCTGTTATCATTCCTTCAGTTTCCTTCTTTAGCTCTCCCCTCTGTAGCCATTGCCACGTGTCATCGCCAGCTAGTTCTTTAGTCTGTCTCATGTATTGTCCGTGTATTGGTTTGTTGTGCCATTCCTCTGTTCTGCTTGTCATTCTCCTATCTCTGTATATTTCTGGGTCTTCGTCTACTTTTATCAGTCCTTCTTCCCATGCACTCTTTAGCCACTCGTCTTCACTGGTTTTCAGATATTGCCCCAGTGCTCTGTTCTCGATGTTGACGCAGTCCTCTATACTTAGTAGTCCCCTCCCTCCTTCCTTTCGTGTTATGTATAGTCTGTCCGTATTTGCTCTTGGGTGTAGTGCTTTGTGTATTGTCATATGTTTCCTCGTTTTCTGGTCTATGCTGCGAAGTTCTGCCTTCGTCTATTCCACTATTCCTGCGCTGTATCTGATTACTGGCACTGCCCATTATTATTATTATTATTATTATTATTATTATTATTATTATTATTATTATTATTATTATTATTATTATTATTATTATTATTATTGTTATTATTGTTAAAGGTGTGAAGGGATGAAGTTTATTATTATTTAATAAAACATATTATTATTATTATACATTTTATTATTATTAAAGACGTGAAAAGAGTGAAATTTAGTATTATTATATCATTATAATAAAAAAGAGCTCAAGTTGTATACGAGACTTGGCAAGTGTGCAAACGAAAACCTCCCAAATTGACGACCAAGTGAAAATCCATGTAATTCCTAAACATTTCATTCATTAGTAAGACTGACTTCATGGCTCTTTTCACCTCGTTAAATTTTGCATTGCATTGTGCAGAAGTTGAGTCTTTCATTTTTCTGGTTCACTTGGACGCGAAAAGATTACGGTTCGAATTTATATTATAATTTTTCATGAGTGGTCGTTCATTCATACACAAGGACTATATATATATATATATATATATATATATATATATATATATATATATATATATTATATATATATATATCTATATATATATATATATATATATATATATATATATATATATATATGCGTGTGTGTGTTATGTGGCTTTGTTGTTTTTTCACTGTTAAATAAATAAAAATTCTCTCTTCCAATTAGCTGCTTTTACATGAAATAAGAAATATGGGGCTCTTTCTCCTGATCAGCTGCTCCTACATAAGATAAGAAATATGGGGCAATTTCTCCTAATCAGCTGCTTCTACCTAGAATAAGAAATATGGAACTCTTTCTCCCAATCAGCTGCTTTTACATAAAATAAGAAATATGGAACTCTTTCTCCTAATCAGCTGCTTCTACATAACATAAAAAATGTGGGGCTCTTTTTCCTAATCAGCTGCTACTACATAAAATAGGAAATAGGGTGCAATGTCGCCATATTCAGGAATTTCTCAACATCGAAATAAAAATTAGGTAAATAAATGACCATCACGAGATCAGGAACAGTACAATTACCAGCACACGTTAAGAAATACCGTGGAGAGAGAGAGAGAGAGAGAGAGAGAGAGAGAGAGAGAGAGAGAGAGAGAAACCTGCACCGAACCGCTGTAGATACCATTAATCCGATATCATGATCTTGGCCCGCTAAAGAACTTGCTTGCTTGCTTGCTTGTTTTGCTTGCTTCCTTCTTGTGAAAGAGATTGTATCGATTATCAAACGCTGTGTGTGTCTGTGTGTGTGTGTGCGCGACAAGATTTCTTTGCCAAGCCCGGTTGCATTAGGTGTGAGGAAAGTTACTGTCAATTCTCTACTTCATTTCACCTCGAATTCGAAGTCTATTGAGTGTGAGTATTAGTAAATAAACTCGTACGTTTGTATATTAATAACGTATAAAGTGTTAATAGATTAGAGCTTATATTTGTGGATTAATCATATATAAAGCGTTAGTAAAAAAAACCTCGTATATTTGCATATGTGATCATGTAAGTGTTAGTAAATACCTCTTTTATTTGTATATTAAGCATGTCGTGTAAGTGTTAGTAAATGAACGCGTATATTCATTGATCAGTCAACTTCTCTTTCGTCGCAATCAGGCGATTATTCATCATGCGGCAAAAATCGTCTCATAATTCGGGTGTTTCGTGGCGATAATCGCCGATTCCTTCTCCTTTTCTTCTTCTTCTTACGCGGCGCGTTCCAAGAAGAAGAAGAAAAAGGAAGTAAAAGAAGACGGAAGGAATGAAGGAAGTATGTTCAGCGCCATCGAACCAAGGTAGGTCGATGGGTTCATTGATAGGTAATGCTGTTTAAATATTTAAAGCTCAAGAGGCGCTCTCTCTCTCTAGCGCGCGCGCGCGCCCAGTCTTCCCGTACAGCTGGAAGACACATTTGTCGTATGACCTCATTGCAATGCCCGTTTTAGCAACGGCAGTAACTTATCGCTCTTGTAGTACTGCGGAGAATATTCTCTTGTCAGGTCACACAAAAAAATTGGTAACTTTCATGACTGTTTTTTACCATTATTATAAGTAATTAATATAAAATATATGTTTTTACGTGCGTGTGTATACAGACGATTGTCACGGTCACCTCTCCAAGTGACGATCAGGTTCATTATCACTAACTGGAATGGGTCTGGAATGATCTGATGGACTGCAACAAACTAAGGAGGCTGTAAAAGAAATTACCAAAGTATCTTAAACCTAATTTATTGCAATAAAGTATATATATATATATATATATATATATATATA
>NC_061110.1:91783019-91795519 GCF_015104395.2 Macrobrachium nipponense | reverse complement strand
TCTCGTCTCCCAGAGGAGAGATGTTTACGGAACATTTTAGCCGACGTTTACCTCGACGAGGCGCTGGAGAGATTTTTGGAGCCCTCCGAAAATCCTCCGGAGGATCATGGCTTCATATTCTTAAGTGGGAGGAGGAGAAGGAGAAGAAGAGAAGAATTTTACTCCTTTTTTACGGGCGGAATATAACTGCTCGGTCTCCAAGGGAATGACAGACATACAGACAAAAATAATGAGAGGTTATAAAGTTCCCCAGAATTTCATTGTACGGGCTAGATGGGTAGCTGTATATGTATATATAATATATATATATATATATATATATATATATATATATATATATATATATATATATACACAGCTATAGTATATATATATTTATATATATATATATATATATATATATATATATATATCCTTATATATTTTTAATATGTATATTTATAAAAATACACGCATTAAGCTACAAATGTCCTTCAATATCTAATTCGCTCTACCTCGGAATTCATACATTTTCATCTACGTTAACCGAAGGAGGAATTTTTTAGGTGATAAAAAATTCGTCGGCTCACGGGCTCGAACCGCGGAACCCAGAATTTTGTCGGTATAACGCTGTCACGTAGGTAAGTCCTGAATTCTTTGGTTCCGTGGTCCGAGCCCATGAACCGACGAATTTCTTATCAACCCAAGAATTCCCCCTCCGGTTAAAACATATATGAAAATATATTAATTCCTAGGTAGAGCAAATTAGATATTAAAACACATTTGTAGCTTAATGAGCGTAGATGAATTACGGTAATGCGATAAAACTCATATTATAAAATATATATATATATATATATATATATATATATATATATATATATATATATATATATATATATATATATGTGTGTGTGTGTGTGTGTGTGTGTGTGTGTGTATGCATAATGTAGATATTAGAAAGGTGGCCTTGTGAATCTCTTATCTCTTAAGTGGAATATTCCCAGGTAATTAATCACATCCGGCAAATTTATGAATAATTCTTTCTCTACAGTCCCTCCAAAAAGAATGAACTACATTTACTTCCCTGTATCCCGCCATATTCACAAATTGGAACTTCTGGAGAGAGAGAGAGAGAGAGAGAGAGAGAGAGAGAGAGAGAGAGAGAGAGAGAGAGAGAGAGAGAGAGAGAAAGAATAAAACTCCACTGAAATATCGTCAACCTGCCGAAAAAAAAAAACAGATAGCCAATTAACTTGGTAATGGCCTGATAAGACGTTCATCACTCGACGCGAAAAAAATATTTTAAAAATATTTTTGTTTATTTATTTATTTCTTTTTTAATTAAGGCTCGGATTCGAAAAATCAAGATCGCTTCGCAAATCTCATTAAGAAAGTAGGTTTACAGGTCAAAGAATGTTGGAAAAGCGATGCATTTTTCCGAATTTGTTTATCTAGAAACATAGTGATTTGTTTTAGAGGGAGGCGTAATGACGATATGAAATTTCTCTCTCTCTCTCTCTCTCTCTCTCTCTCTCTCTCTCTCTCTCTCTCTCTAACATAATGATTTGATAAAGAGTGAGATATAAACTATTAAAGCTCTCTCTCTCTCTCGTAGTAGTAGCCATCTTGCTTGATGAGACGTTCCCGCGTGAAATCAGATTAATCAACAGATATCACAAGTTTAACATACGACTAGAATTTGAGAAATATCTAGAAGTGTTCGTGAACTATCGGTGATAAGATTAGTGTGAAAATAGTAGGATAAAGCGTCTTCTAAGTTAGTTTATCAAGTGTAATACTGTAAATCAGAACAAGATGGCAGTAAGTTCCAACTGCGGGAAGAGATGGCGTAATTTAGCGTGTTTAGCAGATTCGCAATACGATGAGGTAGCAGGAAGGGAACTGGCATTTCTCATCTATGAAATCAGCAACAGTCCTAACCAAAAAGATACAAAAGCATTCATAGATATATTAGAAGGATATAATCCTTCAAACTGGAAAAAATCTAATGAAAACATCTTGAAAATAATTGAAGAAGTTCCAAATAAAATCCAAGTGGTCAAGAGACTCATAAAGAAAATATACATAAACCAACATATTCCGACAAAGAAAATGAATAAGGTGAATCTTGTGAATATCCTAATTGACGCATTAGGAAAAAGAATGCCAAAAGCATGCAAACTGTGTAAGGTTTGGTATAGCATAGTCAATCCACAAAACCTAATCAGAAAATGTGCTGCATGCAACATTCCGACCCATCCACAGTGTGCTGAGGTAATACAAGATATGAGAAAAGATACAAGAATTTTTTGTTCAACATGTCTATCATGGATAGACAATGTTATTAAATCAAGATTGAATGTACAAATAGTTGAGGATGAAGAAGAAGAGGAAGAGGAAGAAGAAGAAGAAGAAGAAGAAGAAGAAGAAGAAGAAGAGGAAAACGGAAGAGAAGTAAACAAAAATGAAATGACAGAAAAAAATAAGGAAAACAAAGAACAAGATAAAAGTATGGATGCAGAGATACTCATTGATACTACATATGAGGCAATAAAGCAGCATACCTACGAAGAAATAAATTACGATATGGCAACAGAAAAGCAAATCCCGAAGAGGCTCTACCCAGATCTACACAATGACGGGAAAGAGGAAAAAATAGACAAGAAAGACAAAATCTGCAACCTTTTGAAAAGAGGGAATTGCAGATTTGGAGAAAGATGTTACTACAAACATCCTAAGGTATGTCACAACTATGAAATATATGGTAAATGTGCATACCTAGATGGATATGGGGATGATTGCAGAGATCTGCATCCAAAAATATGCAAAAACCTAAAAGAAGGAAAAGGATGTAAGTTCGACAAAAAATGCAAATATATGCACCCTGTAGCCATGAATCATAATCAAATAAATAACCAACCAAGTAATAAAATCCAAAATAAGAAAGAAACAAATAAAGAGAGAAATCAAGAATATCAGGTAAAAGAGAAAAGCAAACCACCAATGAGATATGCAGAGATGTCAGCAAAAAATTTCAATGCATCAGCTCCAAAATTCTACTCAAGGGATAATAACTGTATTTATTATGCAAGAGGATATTGCAGAAACGGAGAAAATTGCAGATTCAGACACAAAATGAATAATTATGATGAAGGAAGATCAAATATTATGGAAAAGTTGGATTTTTTAATGTCAGAATTTCTGGAAATGAAAAAAAAGAACAACATACCAGAACAGGAAAGAGACATGGGAAAATCCTTATTACTACCAATATTAAATGAAGGAGAAAACACGCAAACCATCATAGTGATGAATGCGCAGGGTTTAGTTACGAGTAACTCAAAAAGAAAAATAGAGTACTTAGAAGAACTAACCCAAATTGAAAAGAAAATAGATATAATGAATATAAGTGAAACCTGGTATTCCCAAGAGACTGGGAATGATGATCAAATAAAAGGGGTTCCAAACTTATAGATCAGATAGAAAAAATAGGAATCAAGGGGAAACCGCAATATGGGAAAGACAAAAAACAAGGAAAAATATATGAGAAATATAGTAACTCAGAATGTGAACTAATAGCGGTAGAATTTGAATCTGAAAAATTAATGAACATAGTAATATATAGACCTCCTAATACTAAAGAGTTTGACTTAATAATTGAAAAATTGGATGATATATGTAGAAATCACATGGACTGGACTATTCTCCTATCTGGTGACTTCAACTTTCCTTTCGTAGAATGGAAAGAACGAATAGGAGATTGTGGATGTACTTATACATATAAAAAAGAGAGTAATAGTAGTGCAGAAGATAAGAGGCAATTCGAAAAGCTATTAGATATGCTACTAGAATACAACATTCAACAAATAAATCACCTGCCAACAAGAAAGGAAAATACTTTAGACCTAGTATTTGTGAACGAGGTGAATTATGTTAAAGAAATAATAGTTTATAATGCGAGTATTTCAGACCATAATGTCATAGAATTAGCAGTTCATTCCAAAGCAAGTGAAAACAGAGATAAGCAAGAAATGAAAAAGTGGGAAGGATATGGAAAATACAACTTCTACAGTAAAAATATAAAATGGTCAGAAATAAATGAAGAATTAAACAAAGATTGGGATAACATTTTCGTAAGCGATGACATAAGGGTAAATACGGAGATATTATATAAAATATTAGAGAAAATAGTGGATAAATATATACCGAAGAAGAAAAGTAAACATCATTCATGCATACCAAGAGACAGAAGGATTTTGTTCCAGAAAATCAGAAAGTGGAAAAAAGGTCTTGCAAAAGAAAAAAATGCATGGAAAGTTATAGAACTAAAAAGTAAGATAGAAAATGCAGAACAAAAGATTATACAATCAAAAGAAAATGAAAAACGGGAATTGGAAGAAAAAACCCTATTAAATATCAAGCAAAACCCCAAACTATTATACTCATATGCGAAGAAGATGAATAAAAGAAGAATAGAAATAGGCCCTATGAGAATTGAAGGGAGATTAACGAATGAAAAAAAGGAAATTTGCAACATACTGGCAGAACGATATAAGAGAGAATTCACCCCTAGAATAGATAATGAAGATAATGATATAGAAGTAAGGGACGAAAATAGTGAATATCTAGCTGACATAGAAATTAATGAAGCTGATATTGTGCAGGCAATTAATGAAATTAAAAATGGAGCTGCTGCAGGGCCTGATGGAATCCCTGCTATTTTGTTAAAGAAAGTAGTTCATTCTATCGCAAAGCCACTTGCAATATTATTAAGACAAAGTGTAGATACAGGCAAGATTTATGATGAGCACAAATTAGCATATATCACCCCTACTTTCAAAAGTGGATCAAGACTTGAGGCAAGTAATTATAGGCCTGTAAGTCTAACATCACATATTATGAAAGTGTATGAAAGGGTAATGAAGAAAAATATTATGAAACACTGAATAAAAAATAATTTGTTTAATATAGGTGACAACACGGTTTCGTACCCGGAAAAAGTACACAAACCCAACTGTTAGTCCACCGTGAGAACATATTCAAAAATATGAAAAGCGGAAATGAAACAGATGTGGTTTATCTAGACTTTGCAAAAGCTTTTGACAAAGTAGACCATAATATATTAGCAAAGAAAATTAGAAAACACAATATCGTAGATAAAATAGGAAGATGGTTAAAAGAATTTTTACACAACAGAAAACAGATAGTTATTGCAAACGATGAGAAATCGGATGAAACCAAGGTAATATCCGGTGTGCCACAAGGTACGGTGTTAGCTGCAATACTGTTTGTTATTATGATTGAAGACATAGACAGTAATGTTAAGGATTCGGTAGTGAGTAGTTTCGCTGATGACACAAGAATAAGTAGAGAAATTACTTGTGATGAAGATAGGAACGCTCTACAAAGAGACCTTAACAAAGTATATGATTGGGCAGAGGAAAATAGGATGGTATTTAACTCTGATAAATTTGAATCAATAAATTATGGAGACAGAGAAGGAAAGCTATATGCATATAGGGGACCTAATAATGAGACAATCACAAATAAGGAAGCAGTTAAAGACCTTGGTGTGATGATGAATAGGAACATGTTATGCAATGATCAAATAGCAATTCTTTTGGCAAAATGTAAAGCAAAAATGGGAATGTTGTTACGGCACTTCAAAACAAGAAAAGCTGAACACATGATTATGCTTTATAAAACATATGTTCGTAGTCCACTTGAATATTGCAATATGATATGGTACCCACACTATCAAAAGGATATTGCACAAATAGAGAGTGTACAAAGGTCCTTTACAGCTAGAATAGAAGAAGTTAAGGACCTTGACTACTGGGAAATTATATAGTCTAGAAAGGAGAAGAGAACGCTACATGATAATTCAGGCATGGAAACAGATAGAAGGAATAACAGAAAATATCATGGAACTAAAAATATCAGAAAGAGCAAGCAGAGGTAGATTAATAGTGCCCAAAACAATACCAGGAAAAATAAGGAAAGCACACAGGACATTAATCCACTACGCACCAGCATCGATAATGCAGCGTCTATTCAATGCGTTGCCAGCTGATCTGAGGAATATATCAGGAGTGAGCGTAGATGTGTTTAAGAATAAGCTCGACAAATATCTAAACTGCATCCCAGATCATCCAAGATTGGAAGATGCAAAATATACCGGAAGATGTACTAGCAACTCTCTGGTAGACATTAGAGGTGCCTCACACTGAGGGACCTGGGGCAACCCGAACGAACTGTAAGGTCTGTAAGGTAAGGTCTCTCTCTCTCTCTCTCTCTCTCTCTCTCTCTCTCTCTCTCTCTCTCTCTCTCTCTAGCAAATTTCCAATTACCCTATCGGAGAAGAAATACCTGTTACACCTGATCTTCTAAATGAGCGTCGTCCCACGTGTTAAAGCGAAACTCTTTAGTCAAAACCTGTGATATTTCTGTTAATTCTGGGTTTTTCTAGTTTCCCTTTTTTCGGTTTTCTATTTTCTCGTTTTTCTGTGTTTTTTGATTTTTCTGTTTTCTGTTTTTTCTTTGTTCTATTTTCTGGTTTTTCTATTTTCTTTTTTTCTGTTTTCTCTTTTCTCTTTTTCTGTTTTCTCTTTTTCAATTTCTGTTTCTCGCTTTTCTATTTTTTTTCTGTTTTCTCTTTTATCCTGTTTTTCAGTTTTATCTTTTATCTTTTCTCTTTTATCTGTTTTCTGTTTTCTCATTTATCTGTTTTCTCTTTTTTCTGTTTTCTGCCTTATCTGTTTTCTCTTTTCTGTTTCCTGTTATCTCTTTTTTCAATTTTTGTTCTCTCGTTTTTATGTTTTCACTTTTTTTCTGTTTCTGTTTTCTCTTTTCTTCTGTTTTCCGTTTCAAACAGGCGCGTCGGCACGAACGCATCATCGGCAGTCATCTCTGTCGGCCGAAATGGGTTTGGTCTTTTCCCTCCCGTGAAGAGAATCACACTTATGAATTTTTCCTCCCTTTAATCATCAAAGCTCCATTTAATTGGCTTGTGAGTTCCATTGCACTTATCAACCATTGCACTTATCAAGCCTCGTTAGCGGAGGAGATATGAGTGGATGAGGTCGTTGATTAAAAGCATCGTATGCAACCAATAGCCTTATTTATCGGGCGATCCAATTAACTGAATCTTTCCCAGCTGGCTTGTATATAATTATTCCAAGTACCAGGACCTTCCCTGATAAAAAGCTGGACGCCATATTTTGAAAAATAACCATAGAATCTTCTTGATAATCTCATTCTGTTAACCAGACTGATGATTCCAGCCATTCCAGTTCGTTTGCTAGCACCTGGAATTCCTTCCTTCCACAAGTTTTGATCGTATAACTAGTCCGCTTAAGGTAGATTCTTGTATGAGCCCTGTACTTACGAGACCTTGGTTTGGCGGCCGCTGATTGGCAGCTCCCATTGGCTGGTACTGGGAGGTAGACAGGCAGCTCTCAGCCAATCAGCGGCGGCCAAACCAACGTCTCGTAGGCACAGGGCTCATCCAAGAATCTACCTCAAGTGAAGCAGCTATAGTTAGTTGCACGTGATTTCTCATGCGTACTACAAAGACCGTGATTAAAGATTGTAGCTGTGGGACAGATACCCTCAATGTTTTTCAGTCTTGGTGTGATAATTATCATGGCCATGAAATCAGCTGGTGGTTGACGTAGAAGGAATGAGTTTATAATTCCATTGAGAAAAGCAGTATATATATATATATATATATATATATATATATATATATATATATATATATACATATATATATATACACCAAACAAAGCAAATATGAAATAAGAATGTCTTTTTACAGTTATATATATATATATATATATATATATATATATATATATATATATATACACCAAAAAAAAGCTGTTGTGAAATAAGTATGTCTTATCAACTGTAAAAATTATATAATGAACTTATTTATATCAGGCTACATTTTCCATATGTACATATATGTAAAAATAAAAAATAAACTTCATAGAATTTAAAAAAATACAAACCAAATCAAATTTGGCTTTTAAGCAAAGCTCTTTTAAATGGATCATTCCATCACATATATTGCGTTCAGCCAGTCATGCTGTACGTTCCTCGACGCTGTTACATCTGCGTCTTATTTGGGCGTCGTTCAAACTTCTGTTTCGTACGAAACTTTCTACTCGCCCGATTATGTGATTGAGTCGATTCGCTTTTTTCAATACTTCGATACATTAATGGCCACGATGCACGAATGGCGTTTTCCGGTATCGTTCAGTAAATCGTCGATATCCGATATCGGTTGCACTTACGTACTTTCGGGACGTGGCCGAGAATAGTAGTACTAGCAACGTTTATCGAATTGCTGGGTAAGTTTGACCAGTTTTAGCGACAAAATTACTTAAAAAAAAAAAAAAAAAAAAAAAAAAAACTTAATATACTCATCAGAACTTCCAATTCGTAGACGTCAGGGTATTAGTGGTGGTGGTGGGAGGGGTAGGGGGGGGGGTTAGGTTTACAATTTGGACTCACGTAATTAAATTGAAAAACTTGTTAAATTTTAATTTTTTGTAGATTCGCTAATAAGGCACTGGAACAAGGTCGTTGTAACTTCTCTCTCTCTCTCTCTCTCTGCGGTCATTATTATTATTATTATTGTAATTGTTATGCCTTGTATTCTAAAGGTAAGGATAATGCACTTCCTTCATACCCTGGAAACATTGGACATTACAAAATCTCAAAATAATTGTGAATTTCTTTGAATTTATAGTTTTTTTTTTTTTTAGCTCTCAAGGGATAGACAGATATTAGTTGCATGTTTTATTTTGTTGAATAAACATTATATATATGTATATATATATATATATATATATATATATATATATATATGTGTGTGTGTGTGTGTGTGTGTGTGTGTGTGTTATATATATATATATATATATATATATATATATATATATATATATATATATATATATATATATAGATATATATATATACATATATATGTATTAATATAAAATGTTTATTCAACAAAATAAAACATGCGACCGATAACTGCCTATCTCTTGAGAGCTAAAAATAAATAAATAAATTCGAAGAAAGTGACAATTATTTTGAGATTGTCATGTCCAATGTTTCTCGCGTATGGTGGAAGTGCATATACATATATATATATATATATATATATATATATATATATATATATATATACATATATATATATACATATATATATAGTTGTATGCTCTGTCTCTTTTCTACGATGCATAATATTCAGCGCGGATATTTACGCATAATAATAAATAAACACCGAGTTTTCATTTTGAATGACTTTTTAATAAGATCGCACGATATAGTACTCCTGTGTTCTTTAAACTATTCGTTTGTATTATATACATTCATATAAAAACGTGCTATTCACTCTTTATATAAAATACATTCATATGAAAACGTGCAATTTAGTACGAAATAAAATTGCATGGCGAAATTAAATTGAATTTGGGAATGTCATTGATTAATAAACGCCATTTTCAGCTTTTTACTGAAATCGAAAAATGGAATCTCATTACCTCAGTGAATAATTGCCTAAAATTGCAATAAATGTCAACAAAAATAAAAACAGTAGAAAAAAAATACAGCCGCTGCTACAGCTTATATCCAAGGCCACCGAAAATCGATCTGTCTTTCGGTGGTCTCGGTATAATGTTGTATGAGCCGCGGTCCATGAAACTTTTAACCACGGCCCGATTACGGCTAACTTCAACCTTAAATAGAATGGAAATTACTGAGGCTAGAGGGCTGCAATTTGGTATGTTTGGTGATTGGAAGGAGGATGATCAGTATACCAATTTGCAGCCCTCTTGCCCTAGTTATTCTTTTCTTTCTCAGAAATCTAACAAAAACTGATCAAAATAACTCTTATTAATTTTGTGAAGAGTAATAATGCCAGTGTATTATAGTCACGTCATTAAAAAGTAAAGTTCGTAGCATCAAAAGCAAACGGTATTCCAAAATTCATCATGAATATATATATATATATATATATATATATATATATATATATATATATATATATATATATAGCTGGAATCACATCAGATGACTATGAGTAGAATGTAATGTAGAGCAAAATCATTTAAATAATAATAATAATAATAATAATAATAATAATAATAATAATAATAATAATAATAATAAAAATCCGAGAGAATCTGATCTTGTCTGTCCTCCCCCACGAGACAGTAGGGGAGATATGACACAGCCATCCACCCCCTGCAAACCTGTTTGTCCGGCATTGGGAGGGTAGAGCAGACATCAACCCTCCTCCTGCAAACCTGTTTGTCCGCCCCAGATGACGCGGGGTAGATAGGGGGACAAGATGGGAAGGGAGACATCCACCCTCCTCCTGCAAACCTGTTTGTCCGCCCCCAGATGACGTGGGGTAGATAGGGGAACAAGATGGGAGGGGAGACATCCACCCTCCTCCTGCAAGCTTATTTCTCTTCCCCCGGATGGCCGCGGAGTGGGTAGAGTAACGGGAGGGGAGGGGGAGACAGCAGCCCCGGGTTCCAGCGCGCTGGTCTCTTAATATAGTTTCAAGGTTATACGCTTGTCGGTTTCAATAACAGAGAACTATCCAATACTGATCAAGCTATTTGAAGTAGATGGAGAGATATTGTCAGTCCCGTGCGTAATTGCAATTAATTAGCGTCAATACCGGACCAGTTTTTTTTCACCCTGAAAAAAAAAAAAAGGACGTCGGTAACTGGCACATAACCTTTGGTTCGACATCGGCTTTCCCACTGTTCGGTTCAGTGGGCGTTATTCAACATCCCTCGCGACCCCGAGAAAGTAAATACAAATAATAATAATAATAATAATAATAATAATAATAATAATTTCATTGACCTCACTTGTTTTCTCCCTTAATTTCTTGGCGTTGTAGGCTTTCATGGCGGGGATCTTTGTTCTCTCTGTCCCTGGCTCCATCCATTGTCTAATCTTTTCTACCCATTCCGTCCTCTCTGTTACTTCGTCGGTGTTTCTTCGTGTGTCGTTGTTTGATACCTCATCATCCCTGTCGTCTTCTGTGGCATCGTCTCTCAGTTCGTCTTCGTGTAATTCGTTGTCATGGGACATTTCCCTTTCTAGTTCTTCTCTTCTGTTGGGGAGAGCCAGTTCTTTTTCTTTATGTTCCTTACTTGGTCTGCCAGCCTCTGCTCTGTTTGGGGGGTGTTATTCCTCTCATTCCAGATGTTGACCAACCTTCTTCTATATCCTCTCTCCGTCGGGTTGCTTCTGATGTAGCATCTCCATATTTCCTTATTTTCTTCTCTTGTCCATTTCTTCCTTTGGTTTGCTTCTGTAGCTCCAATCTCAGGCTGTTGTTTACTGTTGTTGTGGTAGTCAGTTGCTGGATGACGACCTCCAAGTACCTGACCGTCTTCCCCTTCAATTGGGTTGAATACCTGGCTGCCTGACGAAGCTCCTCTGTTGCCAGAGGTTCCATTTACGTCGTTGTCGTTTATTCCTTCATTTCTTTCCATCATTGCTGAGTTTTGCTATTTAACCCATAGCTGGACCCTACCCCATCAGGGATAGGTACTCATTTACAGCTAAAAATTATGGTAAAGATCCTTTCCCAAGGAATCAACGCCGAGGATAGCGGTCACCCATCCCACAACTGACCTGACCAGCCCCAATGTTGCTTAACCAGTCGATTGACGACCTAACCCACTCTGCCAGGGCGCCACCAACAGAAAGGCTGCAGAAGGAAGTGTAGGGGCACAAAAGACCAGCTCCTGATAGACAAAATGGTAATGAAGAACAGTAGGAGAAGGAAAACCAACCTAAGCATGGCATGGATAGACTATAAGAAAGCCTTCGACATGATACCACACACATGGCTAATATAATGCCTTAGAATATATGGGGCAGTGGTGTTTTAGAATATATGGGGCAGAGGAAAACACCATCAGTTTCCTCAAAAATACAATGCGCAACTGGAATGCAATACTTACAAGCTCTGGAATAAGACTAGCAGAGGTTAATATCAGGAGAGGGATCTTGCAGGGCGACTCACTGTCCCCATTACTCTTCGTAGTAGCCATGATTCCCATGACAAAAGTACTACAGAAGATGGATGCCGGGTACCAACTCAAGAAAAGAGGCAACAGAATCAACCATCTGATGTTCATGGACGACATCAAGCTGTATGGTAAGAGCATCAAGGAAATAGATACCCTAATCCAGACTGTAACGATTGTATCTGGGGACATCAGGATGGAGTTTGGAATAGAAAAATGCGCCTTAGTCAACATACAAAAGGGCAAAGTAACAAGAACTGAAGTGATAAAGCTACCTGATGGGAGCAACATCAAACACATAGATGAGACTGGATACAAATACCTGTGAATAATGGAAGAAGGGGATATAAAACACCAAGAGATGAAGGACACGATCAGGAAAGAATATATGCAGAGACTCAAGGCGATACTCAAGTCAAAATATGATAAATATGATATAAG